>NC_081432.1:62465476-62674972 GCF_949786415.1 Peromyscus eremicus
AGAGAGAGAGAGAGAGAGAGATATCTCTTCCTGGCCTTGAGCTCACCAAGTAAGCTACCCAGGACTCTACCTGACCTGTGTCCCCAGGAGTGGGTTAGAAGTGCATGCGCCTTTGTGTGGGCTCTGGGGATCGAACTCAGGACCTCGTGCTTGCAAGGCAGGCCCGTTGCTGACTGAGCCGTCTCCCCAGTGTCCCCTGCTCTTGCATTTCAGCCTTGCTGTTAGACAACGCCACTTGTTTGTACACAGGACAGAGGCTGTCCACAGCTTTCCCAATGACTGTCGCTTCCCTCTTTTGCTAAATGAATCTTGGGTTTTCTCACATGGAAACAGGCTTAGGAATAACGTATCTTCTGCGTCATTTTGTGGAGCCTTATGAGTCAGACCTTTCCAATCACAGAAAAGAGATTTTTCTGGGACTCCCAGGAAAGATATTCATCTCTAATGGACAGAGACACTGAAGGAGAAACCTCTCTTTCTAAAATTATTTTTTTTCTGGTTAAAAGCTGAGTATAGGAAGATGAAATGACTGGAGCTGTGGCATCATCTTTTGACTATGAGTACGAGAATCAGCACGCTGAGGAGCCACAGAGAAAGGACAGGAGTTTGGACACCCTTGGCTTGATGACCTGGTGTTTGCACCGCCTGGCTTTGATTGTCCCTGTGTCTGTCAGCAGCAGCTTGATTTGCTGTTAATGGTGCAAAGAAACTCACCAACAGCGGGTGTCTGTCGCTGCCCTCCACTGCTCCGCTTCCTCCTTTGTAAGGAGCCCTGTCCCACAGTTTGTTAACAAGCACAGCCCAGGACAGACAGGACAGCAGCAGGGGACAGCAGAGAACTGAGACTGTGGGGACAACACAGTGGAAGCTTGCCCTTTGCTCTGCTGTGCTCCTTCCTGGGCTGGGTAATTCCATCTCCGTCAGCAGCCATGTTGTTTGGCGAATGCTAACTGGTCTCTCTGAGCCACACTGTGGTATCAAGCACCGAGATTCCAGTGGTTAAATCAGCAAAGGTTTCTTTATAGTTCATAGGAAGTTTGTTGTTGGTCCATGGGCTCTGGGATGTTCTCTTCCCATGCCGTGATTCTGGTGAAGTCCACATCCTTTCTTTAAGACAGGATCTCTAGGTCCTGGGACTCAGCAATTAGCTTAGTCTGATTGGCTAGTGAGTCCCAGGGATCCTCCTGTTTGCCCCTCCCAACACTGGAACACACACACATGCCACCATCCGGGGCCTTTTTTGTATGGGTGCCTGGGATAGCAGGCACTTGTTCAGCAAACATCTCCCTGACCAGGATGTCTCACAGGGCATCGTCAGTCAGGAAATGCGGTGGAGGTAGGGCAGCAGCGGAGCAGAGGGACAGGTCACTTTGCATCTTCAGTCAGAAAGTGGAGAACCAGGGAGGCTGGGGCTGAGCTCCTTCTCTTTTTATGTAGCCAGGGACCCCGTCTAGGGACCAATGCTGCCAACCGTCGGGGAGTCTTCTTGCCTCAATTAACTTAATGTGGAAAGCCCCTAGCAGGCGTGCCCAGGCTCTGCCAAGTTGACGGTGTGTGCTTCAGCATGCCCCGTCAGAATCTGGGCAGTACCAGGCAGCCAGCCTCCCCCAAGAGTGCCTTCTGCTTCCCTTGCAGTCTGCACCCCAACGCCTCAACACCCAAGAGATGTGTTGGCAACTAGAAGTTTCTGGATCCTTTTGCTATTACTTGTGTGCTAAGATAATGGTTTTCATGGCAGAACAAAACAGTGTGTCCCTGCTTAAGAGAAGGTAATGGAGTCTGATAAGCCAGACTATGACGTGATTTCTTTGTGGGTCTAGCTGCCAGCAGCCAGCGAGGAGGTGTCCACCACAGATTTATTACGTGTTAGGACCACAATAAGATGATTTAAGGCCCCTGATCTGCCTGCCTCCAAGAAACTGTAACAAAGACTCGCCCATCTCAGCAATTTGCCAGCGTTTGAATGAGGCACAGGAGCGGTTTCTCAGGCTGGGTTGGGGATGGGGGGTGAGATCTGAGAACAGGGGTTCTGTGAGCTTCAGAGTAGTAGGAAAGTGCTCCAGAAGCTGCTGATTTGATGGTTTGTCGGGCGTGTGTGTGTGTGAGTGTAGGGCATCAGGTGTAGTCCTATGAGGGACCATAGAGAGGAGGACAGTGGGAACCTGAACGTCACAGTTGAAAGTGGGCCCCCGAGATAGTTGAGTCTGTTAGCGCTGACATCTACAGCTGGGCAGCCGACAGGGTGCTAAGAGTGACTCCTGTCTTAAAGGGAAAATGGGAGGATTATTAGTGGTAACCTCAGTCTAGCCTTCCTGCCTCATCTGAGCACCCCGAGATCAACAGTGGCAGCCCTCACTTTGTGTTGCATGGATGTGTCTGAGTGGGGATACTGTTTGAGGTGTACATGTCTTTCTCTGACCCCCTTCCCTGTGTGTGTGTGTGTGTGTGTGTGTGTGTGTGTGCGTGTGCGCGTGCGTGTGTGTGTGTGTGTGTGTGTGTGTGTGTGTATAAGGACCTTCACAGAGCCGTGTGTTAACCTTAGTGTGACCCAAAACACTGAGGACTTGGGGATTTAGCGCAGTTCAGAGGACACTTGTATGCAGTATTCATGAAGCTTGGGCTTTGATCCCGGCACCGAAAAACAAATCTTTTCAAAAGGAAAAGATGGTGTACAATGGTAATCTCAGCACTCAGGAGGCTGAGGCAGGTGGATTATGATGTACTTGATGCCAGCCTATTTCAAAACAAAAGCAAACGAATGAGGCCTCTGGCGTGTGTGTGTGTGTGTGTGTGTGTGTGTGTGTGTGTGTGTGTGTGTTGGGGGGTGCTCTGGGTTTGTAACACTGCTTCTCAAAGCATTTGGGGCTGTTAAGGGGAAAGGTCACGAGCATGAGGGAGGGCCTTGCAGAAACCCCACCCTGGAGCTAACTCTACTTTGATCTAGTTTTATGCTTCGGGAAGGAGGTTTGTGGGTCTAGGCTGTACCCCAGGGACTCTCAGCTAACAGTAACAGCAGGGTAGGAACATTTTCTGAGTTCTTCTTGCTGAGCAAGGTGCAGGGAAGCAGGCCGATTTTCTTAGATTGTGAGGCATCAGGGGCTCAGGAGAGCTGGGTGTGGTGGGACACAGCCTGCAATCCCAGCAGTTAGGAGGTGAGACAAGAGAATCTGGGGTTCAAGGTTCCCCCTACAGAAGGAGTTTGAGGCTAGCCTGGGCTGTTGGAGAGACGGCTTTTTTGGTAAAGGTTTTCTGTGGAGTGTGTAGACGTAAGTTCGGATCCCCAGAGCCCACATGAAGCCAGTGGAGCAGGTCCTCTGGGATTCCAGTACTCCTACTGTGAAATGGGAGGTGGGAACAGGAGAATTCCCGAAGCTCACCAGCCAGAGAGCTGTGTGCAAAGCTGAACAAGATACTCTGCCTCGAACAACAAGGAATATGAGGACCAACACCCCAGACTGCCCTCTGGCCTTCACACACTCACTGCGAGCAGTACATACCTGCCTGTACTCACACAAAGGGACATGCATGTACACACACACACACACACACAGAGTTACACACTCACACACAATTTCACACACACTCACACACAGTCACACACACAATCACAGACACACACACACACACACACACACACATATGATGAAAGATAAAAATCTAAACAGTATGTGTGTATGTGTCTCATAAAACTGGAAAAGGCATGGTGAGGGGAAGGAAGGGCCTTGGGTGTAATAAATGGGAGAGGAGGCAGAAATGACAACATGATAGGAAAGTGGAAGAGAGTCATTGGGGGAAGAAAGGAAGCCAGCTGAGTCCAGGGAAGGGCACGAGGAGGTCACCAAGTAACATACAGTGACACGCATGTATGAAGAGACCGTGGTAGAACCCGTTGTTTTGGATACCAACCTAAAATACGTTTTTAAAGAAAAACATTGAGGAAAATAAGGGGCGGAGTGGGGCAGGAGCTCAAGGGAAGTGACCCAGCTTTCCACAACTGTGAGTACAGGGCTAATGTTACATTCCATGTGAGGGATAACACAACCCTGTGGAGCCCCCGACTGCGGTGATCTCAGACATAAGGAGCACTTGGGCAGACAGGGAAGGGGCCGTCTAAATGAGGGAGAGCCAAGCCTTCCTTTTAGAGTGTCCAGATACTTCTGAAGGAGTCAAAGACCAAGAAGGTCTTGGAGAGCAGAGCGAGTGTCACATGAGGTGATGTCTTGCCTTTTGTAACCTCACACAGATGCTGGCCCTTTGCAGAGCTGGAGCAGAGGCAGGACGGCAGCTTCCTGAGCTAGGAAAGCAACCATTTCTGAAAGAAGAGAGAAAGTAGGAAAGAGCATTTTAGGGATGGGAAGAGGACAGGAATACGGGCTTCCGGGAGAGAAGTGTTAGGAGACCCTGTCCCTGGCTGGCCACCTGCTCAGGCTGCAGTCCTCTGCCGCATGGTCTGTCTGCTCCACACAGCTCTCCTCTGTGACGTGAGAATGGCCTATTCCCTCTCTGGAGCCAGCTTGACCTGTGGCTCAGTGGAGCGAGGACAAGGACAAGTGCCATGCCACCTGTGTTCATCACAGCTGCATACCCGCTCCAGCTGGCTGCAGAAGGTCACCGTGGCAGGCAGTGCAGGGAGCCACACAGAGACAGAGGGCAGACCCTGCTGTCTCCATCACTTGGGCACCCCTTGAAGATGGAGGCCCGGGCTCCTCAGCAGGCTAGGGGCCCTTGAGAGTGAGGGTGTGACTCCACCAGATTACTAAGTGGCTGAGGATTGGAGCTGTTCCCTGGGCACACAATATCATTTGTTCTCCATCTTAGCTGTGTAGAAATAAATGGCACCCTCTGTAGTAAGAGGGGTGATTGTGCCCATCTGCACTGGGCTCCACTTGGGCCTGGTTAAGGCCATGGCTGGAGTGCCCTGTTTTGATCATCTTTCCTAAAGCAAGTTTTGAAAAGCTTGACACTCTCCCCTCTCTTCCTTACTCGGGGTCTGAGTTCTTGGTGGGACAGATGACATCATCTTCTGTTTTGTCTTCTGATTGGCCCTTAGTGCTGGGAGGAGACCCTCCACCACTCAGTAGCTTATGCTTCAGTCTGTGAGAATCTAAGCCACAGACCCAGGCCTGACAAAGGTGCAAGGATTTCTGGGTAATGTAGTAACCTGTCTCCCTGCAATGCTTCTCTTGGTGGGAGCATACTTCAACTCCCAAAGCAGCCTCCATGAGGTCTTCTTTCCTCAGACCCAGGGATGTTGAGAGCACCCTGCAATTACAGGTGCTTTTGTTTTTGTGTTTGCTTTTGTAGCTGGACACAAGCTAGAGAGATTTTAGACAGGGCAGATTGCTTCAAACACAAAACCTGGTTTTGGTAAGATGCTGTCTGACTTTGCTGTGGAGGTCGCTTTTTCCCCTCTTGATGAGGCTGGGGCTGGGGCCCCTGCAAGATGCTCATGGAAAACACCAAGGCCTCTCATGGTCAAATGCCTCTGGCCCATCCAGTTGCCTTAGCCCCAGCCCCAGGCCCAGGATGCTGAGGATCAAATTCAGGGCTTCATGCATGCTAAGCAAGTACTAATTAATTTAGCTGCACCCCCAGCCTGTCTTTCCATGGTACTTTTTTTTTTACATATATATGTATGTGGGGTGGATACATATGTGTGTGAGTACAGGTGTGTATGCAGGCGTACATGCACGTGTGCGTGTGTGTGTGTGTGTGTGTGTGTGTGTGTGTGTGTGTTTGTGTGTAGGCAGAGAATGATGTGGAGTGTCTTCCTCCACTGTTTGCCACCTGACATGTTGAGGCAGGGTCTCTCACTTGAATCCAGAACTCACTGATGCAATCAGTTTAGCTCCCCAGCTGCTCTGGAGACTTCTCTCTCTCTGACTCCCCGGAGCTCTGGACTCACAGGCAGGCGGCCACGTCCACTGAACACTGACGTGGGTTCTGGTGTCCAAGCCCTGGTCCTCATACTGTACCTGCTGTGCTGTCTTCTCAACCCCCTTCCACCTCAATGGAGATGTGTGTCGGGAGCCTGGGAGAAGACTCTGTGGTAAGTGGGGGCAAGATCTCCCGTGTGTTGGTCTCCAAGTGGCTGGTGATGTTCATAAGTGAAGGTGCATCACTAATTTCCTTAATTATCTGTGCTGAAGAGAGGGAGATGTGGGGATAATACAAGGAGCCATTCAACACTGGGATGAAGCACAGAGGGAAAATAACAGTTATTAAGGACTAATTCAGACAGGATAAGAGACCTGCCCAGGCTTACCCTCACAGTTGATACCCAGTCCAGGACTAGAGTCTCCCCCTCTCAATGTGTGCTTGAATATCTTTTACCTGACTCTCAGCAGCAACGGTGATGATAAACTCAAAAGCCATGGTGCATAATCTAAGCCCTTCACAGGCCCTCACTCTTCTATCCTCACAGAAGCCCGGAAGCAATAGGCTGGGGAGTTTGCCTATTTGCAGATGGATGATGTAAGGATAATTCAGTTCACACATTCCCCAAGCTCCCACTAAGCTCTGTTCTGGGAGGAGCAGTAGGGACAGGAAAAGGGAACACTAAGAAGTTGAGGGTCCTGGCCCTAGGATAGCTCAGTGGGAAATGCATGCAGTGGAGTGATGGTGGGGACAGAGGCCACACTCAGGGGCCACTGGCGGGGCAGAACCAGAGTGGGATGGGAGGAGCTGAGCCATCTTCCCCAAGGAGGGAGGCACAGTAGGCATCGTGTGGAGATGAGGTGGGAGATGAAGGGTGTGTAGGCCGTGTATGTAACAGCAGCATGTGTGCCACAGAGAGGAAGGAGATGATGTGGGTAGTTGGGAGAGAAAGTTGCAACCTGAAATGTCCCAGGCTGGGAAACTACATGGCTGTGTCTGGATCCTGACTTCTCTCCCTTACCAGCTGTGTGACTGAGGGTGAGCTACTGATGCTCCTGGGCCTATGCTTTCTCTCTGTAATATTAGGATGATAACCTCAAGTGCTCCTGAGGACAAAAGGAGTGAAGGCATGAAAAGCATAGAGGGAGCTTTCCAGATCATCATCATCACCACCACCATTACCATAATCATCACCACCACCATCATCATCACCACCATCATTATCACCATCATTATCACCACCATCATCACCACCACCATCACCACCATCATCATCACCACCATCATTATCACCACCATCATCACCATCATTATCACCACCATCATCATCACCACCACCATCACCATCATCATCATCACCACCACCATCACCACCATCATCACCACCACCATCACCACCATCATCATCACCATCATCACCACCATCATCTTCACCATCATCACCACCACCATCATCACCATCATTATCACCACCATCATCTTCATCACCACCATCATCATCACCACCACCACCATCATCTTCACCATCATCACCACCACCACCATCATCACCACCATCATCTTCATCACCACCATCATCACCACCACCACCACCATCATCTTCACCACCATCATCACCACCATTACCATCACCATCACCCACTTTTATTTCCATCATCATCTGAACCACCAACTCAGAAGTCTGAAGGATACTTAGCATGGAGAAGAGGGTTCTGGGAAAATCTTCACAGAAGCTCTGACACTAGAATTGGTCTAAAGCAATGGCACTTTGCCAAGGTATGGTAGTTTGAATGAAAATGGCCCCCCATAGGCTCATATGGAGTGGCACTATTAGGAGGTGTGACCTTGTTGGAGTAGGTGTGGCCTTATTGGTGGAAGTGTGTCATGGGAGGTGGCCTTTGAGGTTTCAGAAGCTCAAGCCAGGCTCAGTGGCTCACTTGCGCTTCCTGATGCCTGTGGATCAGATGTAGAACTCTCAGCTACCTATCCAGCACTATGTCTGCCTATATGCTGCCAAGCTCCCTGCCATGGTGACAATGAACTAACCTGAACTGTAAGCCAGCCCCAGTTAAATATTTTTCTCATAAGAGTTGCTGTGGTCATAGTGTTTCTTAGAAACCCTAACTAAGGCACAAGGTAAAGAATCTCTTGCTTCAAAGAGGGAAGTTGATCCATCGGAAAGGAAAAGGGTGGAAGCAGAGGTGTGTCCAGGATGGCAAAATCATCAAATCATTATGCTCCCTGAAGTGTGGATCCTAAGAGAACTAAATGAAGATACATGGAATTGTTTCCAGACAAAGTGTTCCTGGAAGATTGAGTTTTAAGGGAGGTGACATGAAAGGACTTTGGTGGCCAATGTGTTGAAGATGATCAATGGTAGGTTTTGCACAGAAGGTCAAGACAAATGGTCAAGGCTGAAGCTAAGACAGGTGTTTTGTTCAAGACCTAGATCACTGTGAGGCTACTGAGTCCCAGAGAAATGTGGACCCCAAGCCCAGGAAAGAGTTTAGGAGCATGAGGAGAGATGTTTGGGCCTCAAATGCCTGAGTGATGGCCTCTGGACAGTTGGACCCAGACTCTTAGAATTCCAACACCCAGAACTAGCTGCTCTGCTGCTCTGTAGACATGTATGATCTGTGATCTGGTATAGCATACCAGTGTGGCTCTATGAATTTGAGGCAGGACACCGTAACTACAACAGGAACTATAGGATCTGCAGGCCAGTACACTGGTCTTAGGCTTGATGTGGTTACTTATCAAGTTCTGTGTCCCTGGCAAGTTTCTCTGAGCTTCAGTTCTTTGGGGTTGTAAAATAAGAACAATAGTAGCTACTTGACAGAGGTGTGTGTGTGTGTGTGTGTGTGTGTGTGTGTGTGTGTGTGTGTGTAGGCCAGAGGTCAACATCTGGTTTCTTCCCCTATCACTCTCCACTTTATTTTCTGAGATAGGGTCTCCTACTGGATCTGGAGCTTTTGATTCTGCAGAACTGACAGGACGTCAAGCACCAGGAATCCAATCATCCTGCATACCACTCTTGCCCCCCAGTGCTCCCACCCCCAATGATGGTATTACAGCTATGCTCTGTACCTGGGTTTTATGTAGGTGCTGGGAATCTGAACTCTCATCATCACGCTCACAGCAAGCACTTTACAGACTGAGTCATCTCCTCAGCTCCTTGACATAATGAATGACATAATGAACGATCTCCCAGCATCCTCTGGTGGCATTGATCTTGCAGTCTCCTTACTCCACCCCTCCACTCCCACTGTTCAAATTCTCTCTGCCCTAGGCTGAGTACTCAGGGACTCAGGACTCCCAAGATAGATTGCCAGTGAGCAGAGGTTTCCATACCATCCAGGTCCTCTTCCATTTAACCTTTTCCTCTGTGGAAACATCTAGTCACTCACCTTTTACTTTTTGAGATGCCCTAGTCCCACAATAGAATCAGAAAGGACTCTATGTGGGCTGGAATCTGACCTTCAAAGAGGGATGAAAATGACCCTTACGGCCCCAGGACCCAGAATCTGTTTCAGTGTCCCACTGCCCTCCACGCCTGCCTGCTGGCTCTCAGCAGAGGGCTAGAAACGTATTCCATGGTCTATGATGAGAAAGTACTGCTGTGTGTGCTGCCAATCAGCTTCTGGGGTAGAGAAAACAGCCCAGATGCTCCATCTTCCTGCAGATCACCTTTGGCTCCTGCTGCTGCCCAGGTCCTAGAGCTCTTTGAAATGGTGTGGGGACTGAATTGTCGGGGGGAACCTGCTGCTCAGACCACAGCAGCTGTCCCAGGCTGGTGCCCTTGGCTTCATTTCTCTCCATCATGCCTCCTCATCCTTCCTTTGCTAGGATGCCAAACCAGGTATGACCCTTCCACCCACTCATGCTTGGGAGCCAAACCTAGTGTCTCCCCTCTGCTCTTGCCTCCTGGAAATCAAACCTACAGGGAGCATCCAGGGCTCGTCCTCTGTAGAAACTGATTTTTCTCTAGAAGTGATGAGCTCAGGTCAACTGCTGTCAACTTGATAATTAGTTATTTTTCTTGCCACTGTAACAAAATATCCGACAAGAAGAAGCTTAAGGGAGAGAGGGTTTCTGTTGGTTCATCACACCAGTGAACACACGGGGGCATGAGTGAAGGTAGCTGGTCACATTGCGTCCACAGTCAGGAAGCTAGACATGAAGAGGAAGTGGAATGGGGTTATAGAACTTCAAGACCCATCCCTAGCGATCCACTTCCTCCAGGAAGGCTTCACCTCATAACAGTTCCACAACCTTCCCAAAACCGGGCCACCAGCTGGAGAGCAAATGTTCAAACACATGTAAACCACAACCCTTGGTTAATACCAGGCATTGTTTAGTTTTTGAACAATGGATGACTTGCGTTCAAAAATTGTGGACATATGAGTGGGATCTAGCCCAAGGTTATGGGTTCCTTGGGTAGAGCTGCCTTGAGTAATTTCCATCTGTGTCCTGCTCCCTGTGATCCTGTGTCCCCATATTATTATCTTCTCCCCATGCACCCCCTATTCTGATAAGAACTCCAGGCATACCAGGTTAGGGACTGTGGGGTCTGAATGGGCAGTGCCCCCCCCCCATAGACTCACATATTTGAACACGTGGTCCCCAGTAGGTGGCGCTGTTGCAGGAGGCTATGGAACCTTTAGGTGGTGCAGCCTTGCAGGAAGGACATTCCTAGGGGCAGGGTTTGATTGTTTATAGACTTGACCTACTTCCAGTTTACTCTCTTTGCTTTGTGTTTGTGTTTGAAAATGTGTTTCATGCTCCAGACACCTGCTGCCACCCCTCCTCTTCCATTTTGGATTCTTCCTGTGGAACCATAGCTAAAACTAATGCTTTCATCTATAAGTTGCTTTGGTCATGGTGTTTTATCACACCATGAAAAGTTCCTAGTGCCCACATTGATATAGCTTCCTCTTAACTCATTACGTGTGCAATGAACAACCCTTCCTTCAATAATGCCACAACCTAAAGTACTT
Source organism: Peromyscus eremicus (assembly GCF_949786415.1). Classification (NCBI taxonomy): domain Eukaryota; kingdom Metazoa; phylum Chordata; class Mammalia; order Rodentia; family Cricetidae; genus Peromyscus; species Peromyscus eremicus. The sequence goes on from NC_081432.1 coordinate 62,476,351, forward strand.
CAGTGTTGTCCATTAGGGTACACAATTCAATACAGCTAAGACACGAAGGATGGTCTTTGGAAAAGGCTTTCCTTTGGAGAATGAAACACTGAATTGAAGCATGCTTAGTATTGACTTGATTACTCTGCTCTTAAACAGATTAGGATCCCTGCCTAGAGAATGGTGACACCCACAGTAGGCTGTGTCCTCCTACATCAATTAACTTCATCATGGTGGTCTCTTATAAACATGCCCACAGGTAACTTGACCTAGACCAGTAGTTCTCAACCTTCCTAACGCTGCGACCCTTTAATACAGTTCCTCATGTTGTGGTGACCCCCAACCATAAAATTATTTTCATTGCTACTTTATAACTGTAATTTTGCTACTGTTATGGATCATAATGTAAATATCTGTGTTTTCCAATAGTCTTAGGTGACCCCTGTGAAAGGGTTGTTCTGCCCCCAGAGGGTTCATGACCCACAGGTTGAGAACCACTGACCTAGACAATCTTTCAGTGAGACTGTTTTCCCAGGTGATTCTAGGTGTTGTCAAACTGACATAAGTACCCACCACAGAGAGCAAATCCCAACGTGAACTTCTGAATGGACATTGCCCTTCAAACCTTAGCAGCTTCTCATAGCCAAAGACACCTTAACTCATCTAGTTATCCCAGACGTCTCTGCTGAGCCTAGGGTCATGTAATAACCACAGGAGTGAAGAGCTATAGATGTCTTTTGGGGTCTGCAATTTAACCTTTTTCTCTGAGTGAATGAGAACATTTAGGCTCAATAGGAGCCTCCTTTGGGGCCATGTCCCGGACTGGGGACACAGTCAGGCCCCTGCTGTGTTCTGCTACCTCAGTTTTCCACCACACCCTCTGACTTTCTGAACTCCTGTATGGCTCTCTTTGTACGGGAGAGGGCATGGTGTTTGAGAACTGGGGCCCACTGGGTGGGCTTCTCTGGAACTGTCACTCTCAGAGCGATGAGTGGTAGGACAAGAGATGAGAGGAATTCAGACGGAGCACGTGGGAGCCTGCTCTGCAGCAGAGCTGCGCTTGCCTCCGGGACACACATTTGTTCTAATCACATGCTGTATGCAGGGCTTGCTTTCTGAATTATGCACCTCCAAAGGGCCTTTCATCTTGCTGAGGGTTTGATGCCAGCCGGCCTGGCTGCCTGTGCTGGGCTCTCCTTCAGTTTCAGAGCCATCGGGGTGAGGAAGTGGGAGGGAGGGACGTGGACACCATAGACCTTTCCTTTTTGGAGATTTTTGCCTCTCATGAAGGCCTATTGGGGTATGGAGCATGGCTGATGGGAAGCCGGGCAGGAGGCTACTCTTTGCCCTATCAGTCTGGGATCTGGGAAGGGACCCACATGATAGTTTATCTGGAAGCCTTCCAGGAGTGCAGAGAAATCTAACTCCATCAGCTTAATTGAATTAAGATTTGTGAAGTTCAAGGATCCAGGGTCTCTGGAGAGTAGAATGGAAAACAGTTCAGACATCTCCTGGGCAAGGCAGATGGAGTGGGCACCAAGGGCCCAGGAGAGTTTCAAGGGGGCTTGTTCTGGGGCCAGAGCCAGGGGCAGCACCCCAAATAATCAGCCTCTGCTTTGCCACTTTCAGCAGAAGAAGAGCATCTGTGAAGGCAATGAGTATGTGTGAGCAGCTTCTGACTCATGGTTCCTGACTCCTGGTCCACACCCTTTGGAATTCCCTCCCTTTTGGCATGAGTGGGACTTGGTGAATGGCTTGTTTCTAACCAATGGAACCTCTCAAAAATGATGGTTGCAAAGACCTCCCACTCTGTTTTGCCTCATTTCCCTTTTTCTGAATGTACTCGAGGACATGAACCAGAGAGTTCCTTGTGACAAGAAGTTGAGGGCCCCAACAACTACCACCAGCCACCACTAGCCACCACCAGCCACCACCAGCCACCACCAGCCACCATCAGCCACCACCAGCCACCATCAGCCACCACCAGCCATGCCTACCAAGCAAGAAGTTGTAATTGCCAGTCCACCAGCTGTGGGGGATTCGAATCCTGCCAGTGACTCCAGAGCAAGCCAGGCATAGATCCTTTCCCACTGCCCCAGCGGACATCCTGACTGTGGTCAAGACGCTGAAGAGAGGACACAGCTAAGCTGCTGCCCAGGATTCCGAGCGACAACATCTGTCAGAAAGTAAATGTGTGCTTTTTTAAAGCTACTGAATTATATACTGGAGTAATACAGAGCAAGCCCTGATTCTGGGATCATGTTTAGGATTATAACACATTCAGCAGCATTGGGAATGAAAAGAAATTGTTAGTGTGGATTTGTAGACATATGTAAGTGCCTGAAATTACTTACCGGGCTAAGGTCACCTGATATGGCCTCGAGGAATTAAATCAAGCAGGTTGGAGGGGCCACAGCACAACTGAGGCTGTGACAATTTTATTGAGAGCAATCAGACCTTTTATACCTTTATCAGAAACAGAATATGATGGCAATTGCCAGGATCAATACCGTTGTAGTTGCCAGGATACAGTGAAATTTGCAAGCCATACAGGGTACACAAGATTAATGTCTAAGACCAATTGTCCTGTCAAGCCTTCATGCTTCCCTGACTACTAAGGAAACATTGAGAGGAGCACAAAGCTTCCTGAACGCTTCACTGCCTGAGGGAATGCATTGGTTTCTCAGGAACTGGAAGGCACGTTGTGCCCAGGAGCCACAGGCTGGCTGTAACCTGAAAAATCTGTGACGCATGCCTCTCAAGGCATCTAGGCCAGGACAACTCCATGGTTCCCTGAAGATATATGTATATGTATATTGTATGTATATGCGTATGTATACATGTTTCTCTCTCTCTCTCTCTCTCTCTCTCTCTCTCCATATATATATATATATATATATATATATATATATATATATATAGTGTGTGTGTGTGTGTGTATGGTGGGTGTTCATGTGTGTGCTCATATGTGGGAGTGCATGTGTTAGTGTGTGTGTGTGAGTGTGTGTGTGTGTGTGTGTGTGTGTGTGTGTGTGTGTGTGTGAGAGAGAGAGAGAGAGAGAGAGAGAGAGAGAGAGAGAGAGCACCAGAGGTCAACATCAGATGTCTTTCTTAATCACTTCTCTATGGTATGTTTTGAGGCAGGGTCTCTCACTGAGTCTGGAGTTTACCTTCTCAGCTGGACTGGCTACCCCACAAGCCACAGGGATCCTCTCATCCCTTCCCTGCAGCCCTGGAGCTGCAAATGTGCACACCTTACCTGGTTTTTTACTCAGGTTCTGGGTACCTGAATTTGCACCCTAGCCTTTACACAGATAGCATTTTGCCCCCTGAGCTATCCCCTCAGCCCCTCAGAGGCTTGTGTTTTATGAGCCAGCTGTATTTTAGAACATATGAGCACTGACTGACATTTTATTGTTACTTCCTTTATCAAGCACAACCCTTGGCCTGTGCTGCTTACTTGAGTTTTCTTAATCTTTACAATAATCCAGTGAGGCCTTTTAGTGGCTTCATCTTTCAGATTAGAAAGAAGAGGACAGAGAAGAAAATCACCTGCAGAGGTGGTAAGAGGTGGCTCTGGGATTTGAACCCAGGCAGTGTGGTTTCAGAAGGAAACAAGAAGGCATTCATTTGTGTAGAAGACACTCAGACATCCTTTGGGTCTTGGCTGTGGTCAGTTACTAGTCCCTGTTATGGAGGATCCAGTGGCTCTGAAGAGCCCATGAGTATGAAAATTACAGACCTTTACCCCATATACACATTCTAAAGGTATTGGGGGGACCCTTTGCCCTATATTCTCCCAGATAGGGAAAGCAGTTAAAGCAGACCCAGACTGTAAACATCTTGAACTGACACCCTGCAATCAGAGATTGTAAATCATGACTCCAGGGGTGCCCTCACAGGAGCTGAAAATCCTGACCCCAGGATGTACTTCCTGAGAGGGGGGTAGGGGCTTTCAGGGATAACCATGAAGGAGTGTGTAACCTTTTTCCTTCCCAAGTCCACAGTTAATTTAGTGGTCCATGGATGCAAGGCTGTTCTTGTAGCTCCTTGGACCCACATTTGTCTGATAGAGGCCATAGTGGGGTTTTTCACAAGGAATGGTGAGCTCTGGTGTCCACTAGGAAGTCAACAGGTTGCCCCTCCACATGTAGGGTCACTCAAGGCTTGAGGAGAGGCTTCAAGCCCCGTCCCTTAGGTCACCTAGGCCTGACAGTTTGAGGACCTTTTGGCCATCTTTAGGTCCTTTTTGTCCTTTCTTTCTCCAGGGACATGTCCTTTTCCAATGGCTCATTGCAGTGTGCACATTGATTTTTTTTGAGATGGGGTGCCCGGGGCTCTCATCACCTCCTTGCCTATTGGCTCTTTGGGACAGCTGGTGGTCTCTAAGTCCAGTAGACCCCCAGCTCCTGTCAGCCACCAATACAACTTTGGCCAACCCTTGAGTTTATCTATCTTCGGGTGTCTCTCTGTTGTTAGAAATTTCGGCAGCTCTAGCCATTAATTTAGACAAATATTTACCTTTGAATCCATCGAGCCATTGGAGTTTTCTCTTAATATCTGGAACAGCTTGATTAATGCAAGCCAGATTAACTGCCATCTGATTTTCTGGTACCTCAGGATCCAATGGAGTGTAGGTACGATATACGTCCATCAGGCATTCAAGAAAAGCACCTGGTGGTTCTTTTTTTCCAGTATTACCTGACTCAATTTAGACAAATTTGTGGGCTGTCTAGCAGCCACCTAGGTACCCCCCCATAAGAATATGGTGATAACAATCCCCACCAGCCAGCAAGCAGATGAGAAACCTGCCTCCAGGCTGCACCTCAACCCCCACCACCCACTTGGCTTTGTCCCTCCAAGACACACTCCACCACCCAAACCCATGCACCTGTGGCCGGCCCTCCCCACAACCCCAGCAGACTACATAAGCATAACAGCAAACCACAACAGTTGGAAAAATAGGTGAGTAACTGGCCTCCCAGCTGGATTACCCCAAAATCCAGACCCTAAACCCCAGGGCACATCCTGTGCCCCTCCCTGTTCCATCCCAGCACCATCAAGGCAACTAGGCCCTGCCCCCAACTCTGGTAGAACTCCACAGCTCTGGTGCAGTCCCCACCAGCCTGCAAGCAGGTGAGAAACCTGCCTCCAGGCTGTATCACCACCCCTGCCACCCACTAGATTCTATTCCCCCAGGACCCACTCTGCCACCCAAGCCCACATACCTGAACATCTGTTCCGTGGCCATCCCTCCCCTGCCACCCCAGCAGACTACAAAGGCACAGGCACAACCCACCCCAGATGGAAGAGCAGATGAGTAAGTGCCAGTGTAAGAATACATTCAACAACAGAAAGGGCAGTATGGCACCACCAGAACCCAGTGATCCTACAACAGCAAGACCTGAACATTTCAGTGCAGCTGAAACACAAGAAAATGGCCTTAAAAATAACCTTGTGAAGATGATAGAGGCCCTTAAAGAGGAAATGAAAAATTCCCTTAAAGAAATCAAGGATAAGACAAACAAAAATTTGGAAGAAATCAATAAATCTCTTAAAGTAAGCCAAGTGGGGGTGGGGTGGGTACAATCAAACAGGTGATGGAAATGGTTTAAGACTTGAAAATTGAAATAGAAACAATAAAGAAAACACAAATTGAGGTAATTCTGGAAATAGAAAATCTGAGGACGCAAACAGGAACTACATACACAAGCATCACCAACAGAATACAAGAGATGGAAGAGAGAATTTTAGGCATTGAAGATACAATAGAGAAAATAGATTCATCAGTCAAAGAAAATGTTAAATCCAATAGATTACTAACACAAAACATCCAGGAAATCTGGGGCACCATGAGAAGACCAAACCTAAGAATAATAGGGATAGAAGAAGGTGAAGAATCCTAGCTCAAAGGCACAGAAAATATATTCAACAAAATCATAGAAGAAAACCTTCCCAACCTAAAGAAGGGCATGCCTATAAAGGTACAAAAAACTTAAAGAATACCAAATAGGCTGGACCAAAAAAAAAAAAAATCCCCTTGCCACATAATAACCAAACACGAAACATACAGAATAAAGAAAGAATATTAAAAACTGCAAAGGAAAAAGGCCAAGGAACATTTAAAAGTAGACCCATCAGAATTATACCCAACTTCTCAATGGAGACTCTAAAAACCAGAAGGTCCTGGAGAGCCATTTTGCAGACAGTAAGGTGTAGCTAGAGTTTTCCTGCCTGGCCCACGGTCAAGACAAATCTCTGTCACCTGCCAGTCCTACTGCTGCTCAGACCCAACCAAGTAAACACAGAGACTTATATTGCTTATAAACTGTATGGCCGTGGCAGGCTTCTTGCTAACTGTTCTTATATCTTAAATTAATCCATTTTTTGTAAATCTATACTTTGCCATGTGGCTCATGGCTTACCGGCATCTTCACATGCTGCTTGTTATGGCAGCGGCTGACACTATCTCTCTCTTCCTTCCTGTTCTCTCAATTCTCCTCTCTGTTAGTCCTGCCTATACTTCCTGCCTGGCCACTGGCCAATCAGCATTTTATTTATTGACCAATCAGAGCACCTACAGACCATCCCACAGCACTAAGGGACCATGGATGCCATCCCAGACTACTGTACACAGCAAAACTTTCAATCACCATAGACAGAGAAAACAAAATATTTTATGACAAAACCAGATTTAAACAATACCATCCACAAATCCAGCCCTACAGAAAGGATAGAAGGAAAACTCCAACCCAAGAAAGCTAGCTACATCCATGAAAACACAGGCAATAGACAATCTCACATCAGCAAAACCCAAAGAAGGGAAACACACACACTACCACTACCATCACCAAAACCAAAAAATATCAGGAATTAATAACCAGTGGTCATTAATATCTCAATATTGATTCACCAATAAAAGACACAGGCTAACAGAATGTATACTAAAACAGGATCCATCCTCTGCTGCATACAAGAAACACATGTTAACTTCAAAGACAGGCATTACTTTAGAGTAAAGAGTTGGGAAAATATTTTCCAATCAAATGGACCTAAGAAGCAAGCTGGTGTAGCTATCCTAATATCTAACAAAACAGACATTACTGAAGCTTCAACCACACATCAAACCCCACACATTAATAGTAGGAGACTTTAGCACCCACTCTCACCAGTGGACAGGTCTGCCAGACAGAAACTTAACAGAGAAATGAGGGAACAAGTAGATGCTATGACTCAAATGAACTTAACAGACATCTACAAAACATTTCATCCAAACACAAAAGAATGTACCTTCTTCTCAGCACCTCATGGAACCCTCTCTAAAACTGACCATATACTCTGTCATAAAGCAAATCTCAACAGATACAAAAATATTAGAATAACCCTTTGTAGCTTATCAGATCACCATGGGTTAAAGTTAGAGTTCAACAACAACATAAACTGCAGAAAGCCTACAAACTCAAGAAAACTGAACAACTCTCAAATGAATCAACCCTTCCTGGGTCAAGGAAGAAATAAAAAGAAATGAAAGAATTTTTAGAATTCAATGAAAATCAACTCACAGCATACCCAAACTTATGGGACATCATGAAAGCAGTACTAAGAAGAAAGTTCATAGCACTAAATGCCCACATAAAGAATTTGGAGAAATCACATACTGAGTGACTTAACAGCACACCTGAAAGCTCTAGAACAAAAAAGAAGCAAGTTCACCCAGGAGGAGTAGATGGCAGGAAATAATCAAACTCCAGGCTGAAATCAACAAATTATAAACAAAGAGAACAATACAAGAATCAATGAAACAAAGAGTTGGTTCTTTGACAAAAATCAATAAAATAAACAAACCCTTATCCAAACTAACCAAAAGGCAGAGAGACAATATCCACACCAACAAAATCAGAAATGAAAAGGAGTACGTAACAACAGACACAGAGGAAAAGTAGAGAATCATTAGGTCATACTTCAAAAACCTGAACTTAGAAATTAGAAAATCTAAAAGAAATGGACAATTTTCTTGATAGGTACCACATACCAAAATTAAATCAAGACCAGATAAACAGTTTAAATATACCTATAACCCCTAAGGAAATAGAAACAGTAATTAAAAGTCTCCTAATGGGGGAAAAAAGCCCAGGGCCAGATGGTTTCAGCACAGAATTCTCTCATAATTTCAAAGAAGAGCTAATACCAATACTCCTCAAATTGTTCCAAACAATAGAAACAGAAAGAAAACATTACCAAATTCTTTTTATGAGACCACAGTTACCCTGATACCAAACCACACAAAGATGCAATAAAGACAGAGAGTTACAGACCAATCTCCCTCCCTCATGAACATTGATGCAAAAATACTCAATAAAATACTGGCAAACTGAATCCAAAAACACATAAAAAGTGTCACTCACCACGATCAAGTCAGCTTCATCCCAGAGATGCAGGGATGGTTCAACATATGGAAATCTGTCAATGTAATCCACCATATAAACAAAATGAAAGAAAAATAACACACATTATCATCTCATTAGATGCTGAACAAGCCTTTGACAAAAATCCAATACCCTTTTATGATAAAGAAAAGATATTCTGGAGAGATCAGGGATACAAAGAACATACCTAAAGACATAATAAAAGCAATATGCAGCAAGCTGACAGCCAACATCAAATTAAATAGTGAAAAACTCAAAGCAACTCCACTAAAATCAGGAACAAGACAAGACTTCTACTCTCTCCATATCTATTCATTGTAATATTCAAAGTTCTAGCAAGAGCAATAAGGCAATGAAAGGAGATAAAGTGGCTACAAATTGGCAAGGAAGAAGTCAAAATTTTGATATTTGTGGAAGATATGGTAGTATATATAAGTGACTAAAAAAATTCTACCAGGGAACTTCTACAGCAGATAAACACCTTCAGTAATGTGGCTGGATACAAGATTAACACAAAAAGTCAGTATCCCTCCTGTATACAAATGATAAATGGTCTGAGAAAGAAATCAGAGAAACAACACTCTTTACAATAGCCACAAATAATATAAAGTATCTTGGGGTAACTCTAACCAAACAAGTGAAAGACCTGTATGACAAAAACTTGAAGTCTTTGAATTAAGAAATTGAAGAAAATATCAGAAAATGGAATGATCTCCCATGCTCATGGATTGGTAGGATGAATATAGTAAAAATGGCAATCTTACCAAAAGCAATCTACAGATTCAATACAATTCCCATCAAAATTCCAACACAATTCTTCACAGACCTCACCTCGAAAGAACAATATTCAACTTCATATAAAAAAAACAACCCAGGATAGCTAAATCAATCCTGTGTAATAAAGGAACTTCTGGAGGCATCACCATCTCTGACTTCAAGCTTTACTACAGAGCTATAGCAACAAAAACAGCATGGTATTGGCAAAATACAGACAGGTAGATCAATGGAATTGAATTGAAGACCCTGATGTAAATCCACACACTTATGAACACCTGATTTTTGACAAAGAAGCCAAAATTATACAATTGAAAAAAGAAAGCATCTTCAACAAATGGTGCTGGCATAACTGGAGGTTTGCATGTAGAAGAATGCAAATAGGTCCATATCTATGGCCCTGCACAAAACTCAAGTCCAAGACTCAAGGTCTTGGATCAAAGACCTCAACATAAATCCAGTTACACTGAACCTGATAGAAGAGAATGTAGCAAGTAGCCTTGAATACATTGGCACAGGAGACAACTTCCTGAATAGAACACCAGTAGCACAGATACTGAAAGTGACAATTAATAAATGGGACCTCCTGAAACTGAAAAACTTTTGTAAGGCAAAGGACACTGTTAGTAAGACAAAACATCAGCTTACAGAATGAGAAAATATCTTTATCAACCCAGATCTGACAGAGGGCTGATCTCTAAAACATATAAAGAACTCAAGAAAATAGACATCAAAATATAAATAATTTAATTAAAAATGGGCTACAGAGCTTAACAGAGAATTCTCAGCAGAAGAATCTTAGATGTCTGAGAAACACTTAAAGAAATGTTCAACATCCTTAGTTACCAGGGAAATGCAAATAAAAATGACTTTGAGACACCATCTTACACCTGTCAGAATGGCTAAGTAAAAAAAAAAACAAAAAAAACCCCAAAAAAACCCCCACTAATTATAGCCTATGTTGGAGAAGATGTGGAGCAAGGGGAACACTCCTCCACTGTTGGTGGGAGTGCAAACTTGTATGGCCACTTTGGAAATCAGTATAGTGGTTTCTCAGAAAATTGGGAATCAATCTACCTCAAGATCCAGTGATACTACTCTTGTGTGTATACTCAAAGGATGCTCAATTATACTACAAGGACACTTGCTCAACTATGTTTATAGCAGCATTATTTGTAATAGTCAGAACCTGGAAACAACCTAGATGCCCCTCAATCAAAAAATGGATAAAGAAAATGTGGTACATTTATACAGTGGAGTATTACTCAGTGGTAATAAACAAATGACATCATGAAATTTGGAGGCAAATGGATGGAACTAGAAAAAAAAATCATCCTGAGTGAGGTAACCCAGACCCAGAAAGACAAACATTGTATGTACTCACTCATAAGTGGATATTAGATATAAAGCAAAGGATAAACAGGCTACAATCCCCAACCCCAGAGAAACTAGGTAACAAATTAGACCCTAAGAGGGACACATGGATTTCCCTGGGAAGGGGAAATAGATGAAATCTCCTGTGTAAACTGGGGGTGGGGAATGGGAACGTGAGGGAGTGGGTTGGTTGAGTTGTAAGCAGGATGGAGGAGGAGAGTAATGATAGAGATAACTTGATAGAGGGAGCCATTTTGGGATTAGGGGGAAACCTGATGCCAGGGAAAATTCCAGAAATCTACAAGGATGACCCCATCTAAGATTCCTAGCAATAGTGGAGAGGGTGCCTGAACTGGCCTTCTCCTGCAATCAGATTGATGACTACCCTAATTGTCAACAGAGAACTTTCATCTAGTAACTGATGAAAACAGATGCAGAAATCCATAGCCAAGCACTGGGCTAAGCTCTAGGAGTTCAGTTGACAAGAGGGAGGAGGGATTGTACAAGCAAGGGGGGCGGTTAAGATCATGATGGGGAAACCTACAGAGACAGCTGACCTGAGCTAATGGGAGCTCATAGACTCTGGAATGACAGCTAGGGAGCCTGAACGGAATTGACCTAGGCCCTCTGCATATGTGCAACAGTTGTGTAGCTTGGTCTGTTTGTGGGGTCCCTAACAGTGGGATCAGGACCTGTTCCTGGCATATGAGGTGGCTTCTTAGAACCTATTCCCCATGCAGAGATGCCTCTGCCTAGCCTAGATTCAGGTGGTGGGGGGAACTTGGTCCTGCCTCAATGTGATACAATATGCTTTGTTGACTCCCATGAGAGGTCTGTCCCTTTCTGAACAGAGGAGGAGAGGATGGGAGCATAGATGGGAGGTGCGGGAGGGAACAGGAAGAGAAGAGGGAGGGGAAACTGTGGTTGGTATGTAAAACAAATGAAACAAATTAATTAAAAAAAAGAAAAAGAAAGAAAAAAATATATGTAATAAAAAATAATCTGACAGTAGACATTTAGCCCCTCCCTCCCTTCAGCTGAATTTTAGTCCCATTCTTCCTCAGGCTAGAAAGTGGAAAAGACACTATTAATAATTGTCTCAACACCCATGGGTTGACCATCTTGACCTGGAACCAATTTGAGACTCTCTCACTGGCTTCTGTCTCTTTCCTCAGTAGTAAACAAAACCTGGAGGAGCGATTGACAGTCATCTCAAGTGGGCTGATGGGTGAATAAAACAGTATCAAGAAGAGCTATTAGTGCTTGTGGATTTTCAGTACAAGAGAGAGTTTGGGTTTCCAGTTGTATAGGTCATTGGTAGCTAGGGTTGCCATCCAAATCGGGTGGCCCCATGGTGTGGAGGGGGAGAGCAATAGAAACTGCAATTTGTGGTTTTCCTGAGTGAGTATGAGCAGGCTAGTCCCAGAAGGTGAATAGTGAGAGGGAGAGGTGAGGAACAGGAGCTCTGGGAAGGATCAGAGGGTTTAGGAGAAGGTAAGGCAGTAGAGGAGTTAGCAGTCATGCCATTTCCCATCTGAGAGGAATTAGCTGTAGTGTTATTCCCTGCTTGTCTACGGGGTTAGGGGGTTATAGGAAGGGGGAAAGTCATCCAGCTCAGGATCAGGAGAAGAAGGCAAGACTGTAGAAGTATCAGACTGGCTAGGCTTTCTTTTTGATTCCTTCAGATGAACAGGAAGAATGGCAGTTTCATTCCCTGGGGAAAGAGTGAAGGGCTTTAACTAGGATGGGAGGTTGATCAGGAGATAGCACCAGGCCATAATGTAAGGGACGTGGTCTGGATGACCAGGGTGGCTGAAAATGATGTCCTGGACTCTAAGAATAAGCTTAAGATCAAAGGAACCTTCAGATGGTCATCCAACTCAGAAGGTTGGCCGTTATAAGGAATAAAAGACCCTAAGTCGGCTTGGTTTCACACAGATGGCAGAGACTGCTGCTGCATTCCTGAAGTCCTGAGAATGAGAGAAGAGAAGATCCAGGGGAATCTTGGGTTTGGAGGAAGTTTGGCCCATGGTGGGAATTAATTCACAAGCAAGTACAATGAGAAGGCCAACAATGAACAAGACAACGAATAAACAAACATGAGGAGATGGAAAGCCAGCAGACACAGAAGAGAGAATTCTGTGCAGTGGGCTACATGGTCCCAAACAAGTCCAGAAGGTTCACAGATGGATGACCCAATGGCCAGAGGAGGGGTCGAGGTGTTCCTCAAACCCCTTTGGGTCAGAGATTAACAGCACATCTGCCTGCTCTCTTTTGAGCCTCAGTTTGTCTGGACACCAAATACAGAAGCCAGAGAAAAACTTACCCATCAGCCAAAACCAGTAGAATAAAGTTGCCAGAAATTGGGATGTCCTCCTAGAATTGTGCATATCCCTGTACAGGCCACCAAAATGTTAGGTCCTGAGGTTGCTCAAATAATAAAAATCAGACAGTAACCCTAACTAGTTAGTAGTTTTTGTACTCCATGGTTTTGGAGTGGAGTTGTTTCTGGTTTATAGACTTTGGTGGTCTGATTTCTATTATTTAAGCAGCCTCAGGACCTATCAGGCTCTGTCTCTATCTAGTGATAAGCTTGAATGATTGACTTAACTTTGGCTGCTGTATTAGTTACTTTTCTGTGTCTGTGATAAAAAAAAAAAATGCCACAACCAAAATCAGTTTAGAAGAGAGAAGGCTTTATTTGGAATTACAGCTCTAGAGAAGACACAGCCCATCATGTCAGGGAAAGCATTGACTGATCCTATTTTCATCCACACATAGGAAATAGGCAACAGAAAGAGAACAGAAAGTACGTTGAGGTTATAAACCTCAAATCCTACTCCCCAGTGATGTATTTCCTCTAACAAGGTTCCACCTTGAAAAGGTTCCAACCTTCCTAAACCGTGCCACCAACTGGGGGATGACCAAGTGTTTTTAATATGTGAGCCTATGGGGAACAGCTAGATCATCTGTTAAGTGGTGATAGTCACCCTGCAGGACATAACAAGGTAAGTTATTATTTATAAAGCACGTATGTCATGGTTCAGATGAGATTTTGGTGTGTCCCCCAGAATTTCATGTGCTGGAAATGTGGCCCCTCATGTGACAATATTGAGGTGAAAGAAACTTTGAGAGCTTATTTTGGGGTTCTAGTAGGGGAGCACAGATAGTTGTATACCCTTGAAGGTCCTCTTCTTCTAAAGAAGGCCATTCTCTTTACCTGAGCGTGCTTTGGGTATAGACAGATTTTTCTTTAGGCTGACAGCTCAAAAAAAAAGACACAGAGACTTACTATTAATTGTGAAAGCTCAGCCTATAGATTAGGTTTGTCCCACTAGCTCTTATAACTTAAATTACCCCATTTATATTAATCTGTATTTCGCCTCATGGCTTTTTACCTCTCTTCCATTTTGCATCTCCTGTTTCCTCTCCTTGTCCTCTGGTGCCTCTCTTGCTCCTAGCTTCATCTCCTCTTCTTCTTCTCTCTCTCTGTCTCTGCCCAGAAATCCTTCCTAATATCTTCCGGACTAGCTACTGGCTATTTAGCTCTTTATTAAGCCAATCAGAAGGTGCCTTGGCAAACACATATCTTCACAGTGTACAAAAAGATTATTCCACAGCATTTCTCTCTTTTTGTCAAAATAAAAAGGAAAGATATTAACTCTAACACAGTAAAACTATATACAATAAGAACAATTGTAAGATACTTTATAAATAAAAGGGAAAATTTTAAAGTTAACAAAATAAAACTATATACAATAAGAACAATTTTCAAGTAAGAATTACAGCTGCAATATCCAGTCCACATGTATTTGTCAAATTTGGAGAAAGTACTGTATTATCTATCCTATTTTAGTGAGTCCAAAATTTTATACCTAAACCATTTTTTTATCATAATTTGTATTACTAACCTGAAAATATCTTTTTATACCTTAAAACATTTTCTTATATAAACAACTTAAGCTTTTATGTCTATTAACCTTATACATTTTACATTTCTTTTGTAAGTTTCTTTTTTGAATTTGGTAACAAAGAAAACTGTGACTATAACTATTGCATCTTCAACTCCATCAGAGACCTGAGAAGGATAAAATATTACTTGAGTAAATAGGAAGTGTACAGCAAACAACTTCCAAAACTATCAAAATGACAGAAACATCTGGCTGTCTGCTCAGTAACCCAAGATTCCTCTGCAGCGTTGGGGCATCCATCTTCAGCCTACAGGCCTAGAACATCTGACAGACCTTTCTTTGAGGCAGGAATTTTGAATGACTGCCCTACCTTTTCTTGGCAAAGTTTAGCAGTTGTTTTATTTTGTGTCCTGCTTGTCCAATTTGGACAATGTACTGTCAGCAGTCAAGGCAAAGGCAGCTTTTTGCTCAACTGGCTTTTGTAGCTTTTGCCACAAAGAAAGAAAACTCCATATGGATGTTCTTTAATTTCCATCACCCTTTTTTGAAGTAAATTGGAGCTTCCAGGAAAAGTCTTATCTTATTAAACCATTTTAAATGACATATTCTGTAGGTCTTTGAAGTGTTTGAAGATCATCTACCTATCTCTGTATAACCTTGAAAACATACTGAACCTGACCACAAGTTTGATTGTTATAGGTGACTATTAGCTTATATTTCTTTATTATCCCAAATAGCTTTCAATGACTAAAACTTTACATTTTTTAAATGAGCTATATAAGTAGTACAATACATTAAATAAGAATAGAAACATATACAATATAACAAAAATAACCTTAAATTTGTATCAATAAACAAAATTCCAAATGTAAAATATTTGAGACTAGTGGTTGTTCAAAAGTAGACTTTGGGTGCCATGTGTAGACTGATTTTTCTTTGGGCTACCAGCTCATAAAAAGCAACACAGAGACTTATTTTAATTATGAAAGCTTGGCCTATAGCTTAGGCTTGTTCCACTAGCTCTTATGACATAAATTAACCCATTTATATTAATCTACATCTTGCCTCATGGCTTTTTACCTTTCTTTCATCTTGCATCTCCTGTTTCCTGTCCATGTCCTCTGACGTCTCTCTTGCACCTAGCTTTGTCTCTTCTCTCTCTCTGCCCAGAAGTCCTGCCTAACCTCTTCCAGACCAACTGATGGGTGGGGTAACATCAACAGGTGCATCTTTGTGAAAGATGTTTAGATTATGTGGGTACCATCTTCAGAAGGTGTTACTTTTGGCCAGAAGAGTTAATATGCTCAACTGAGCATGTGCAGGTATAAAGCAAGGCCATAGCATACGCTTGGTCCTTCAATAGGCACAACTTTTGCTTTCTACTTCTCAACCATGTTCACATCCAGTGAGGGTAGTAGTCCCTTAGAGGCCGAAGAAATGGAGCCACTCAGTTTTGGACTTCACATTTCAACAGTGTGAGCTAAACAAAACTCATTTCTTATCTATGTGCCAGTACTAGACACTCTGTTACAGCTGCACCAAGTGGACTCAGTACAACACATTATGGCTGGGTACATACTATGCATTTTATGCTGATTAAAGATAAGCTGGATGTCAACAGGAAGTCACAGTACTGTACGGACACCCCAGGAACTATACAACAGGCGTTCCAAGGGCCGGAATGCCCTTACTCCCTAGGCTTTGTCTGTGTTCTTTAAAGTCCCAGGCTCCTCAGTGGGATTCCTGTGCAAAGCATGGCCCTTTTGAGTCCTTCTTATTCCATCATTACAGTAATTAGCACGTCCTCCTGCTACGATGCCTGACGTTTTTACCCGGCGTTCCCCTTTTTAGTCTAAGCTTCTCAGGATGAGGACCTTTGAAAACAATCTTTTCAAAGTCCCAGGGTCGGTGTGTAATTTTAAGTCTCCAGCCTGGGAGCCACACACGAGAGCTCAGAAGTTGTGGAGCTCGTTCCCCAGGCTCCCACTCCTGCCACTTTCCTGTTGAAGTCTCCGCTGTGGGCCAGAGCAGCAGTTTGCCCAAAGTCCGGAAGATTAAATTATTCACTGTGGAGAAAATGTAAAGACTCTGAAAATGCTTAATGAACTGTAAGTGCCAAGTGCTTCCTCCAGATAATGAGAACAGTCGGTGTCGAGACCAAGGGGCCCAGGGCAGACTGAGGCAGTCAAGGGGTGTGTGGAGGAGGGCGTGGGGTGCAGCCAGTCCCGGGAGGAGTGCTGAGGAAGTTCAAGAGAGTGCAGCGAGGGTGGTGTGAGAGGTGGGGGAAGGTGTCAGAGGCTTCCAACCATTTCCAGTCTTCCTCCATTTGAGGGAACAGGAGAACCCTGCCACTCCAGTCTTTAGACAGGGTCCTGTGACTCAGTGTGGCCCATGGGTGGCAGTTGGAAGTGACCTGTGAATATCACTTAATTGCCAGTGCAGGGGTCTCTAGTGTTTTCTCTTCTGCCATGGTAACCATGGTAACCATGGAAACAGAGGTAGAGATGAAAGCAGAGTGGAGGAAGAGCTGCCCCAGAGAGTCACCGACCTAAAGTGAACTTTGTTTAAACATTAGGCCACTGGAGATTCCGTGGTCACCCTCCTGTAGGACCTTCCACCTCCCTGATACCCACAAGATGGTGGAAGTTATGTCTTGAGAATGGGAATCTGGACTTGGGTTGAAGAAGGGGACTAGATCTGTCCTGGTGTGGGATATGAGAATCTCCTGGGGACTAAGTCTACACACCACCATAGAAAACAAACACTTAGGGCTGTGGGTATGGCTCAGCTGGTAGAATGCTTACCTAGCCAGCGTGCAGCCCTGGATTTGATCCCAGCACCACATACACCAGGCCTGGTGGTACAAGCCTTCAATCCTGGCAGTCAGAAGGTAGAGGCAGGAGGATTTCCACGAGTTTGAGGCCAGCCTGGTCTGTTGACCTAGTTTGCTTTTTTTGTTGTTTTTGACAAAACACTGACCAAAATCAATCTGGAGGAAGAAAGGGTTTATGTGACTTTCACATTCTGATCACACCCTCACAGGGCAGGAAGCACCAT
This sequence comes from Peromyscus eremicus, assembly GCF_949786415.1. Lineage (NCBI taxonomy): Eukaryota > Metazoa > Chordata > Mammalia > Rodentia > Cricetidae > Peromyscus > Peromyscus eremicus. The sequence continues at coordinate 62,493,872 of NC_081432.1, forward strand.
GGAGGAATGCTGATTGCTGGCTTGCTTTCCATGGCTTGCTCAGCCAGCTTTCTTAGACTGCCCAGGACCACCTGCCCAGGGGTGACAATATCCACAGTGGGCCAGGCTCACCTGCATCAGTCATTAATCAAAAAATGCCCCACAGACATGCCCACAGGCCAGCGTGATGGAGACAATTCATCAATTGAGGTTCCTCTTCCCAGGTGACTCTAGTTTGTGACGTTGATAAAAACTAGTGCATGTATATAGTGAATTCTAGGCCAGCCATGGCTCCACAGTGAAATTTTGTCTCAAAAAATAATTTAAATTCAGTTGTATGTGACTGGACATGAATATTTACGAATATTTCTTTAGAATGTTGCTCAGGTGACTTCCAGAGCCACCTGGGTCAGCAAAATGGACATGCTTCTGTTTGCTCCTTGAATGCTTGATTTTCCAAGCTCTATTTAGGGACTATAAGAGAGAAGCATGTTCTAGGACTGAAAGGACCTTCTCTTGTCCCAGTTTATTATCTATTGCTATGATAAACACCATGACCAAAAACTGTTAATTCCACTGATCGAGAATAAGACCATTACCACAATCTAAAGCCAAATTTGAAGCAAACTTTAATTAAATACTGGTCAAGTAGATGGGCTCTGGCCAGAACCATACCCAGGTTCCCAGTGGGAAATGGCCCAGAATCAAGTATGGCAAGGGCTTAAGAAGGAAAACCCATAGTTCAATGCATTTCCCATCAGGTCCAACCAGGGGAAAGTATTCACCTCATGTACCTCCAGCCTATATCCAATCAGGAGCGCACATACATCTTCACGTACTTCCTGCCTGTGAACCTCCTGCCTACATGTGATCAAGCCCATCCGGTACAGATGGGCCAAACAAATTTGTTTAGGGGAATGAAAACATGTGGCTTATTATCCCCCATAAACAATAACCTCCAGCATTTCAGCAATTAGCTGTCCTTGAGCAAGGGGCTTGCAGATCAGAGGCATTTTTGCTTCATGAATCTCTTAGGCATTGTAATTAAGACTTAAAATGTGACTTTGGCTCTCGCAAAACAACTTGGGAAGGAAAGTGTGTATCTGGCTTACAGCTACAGTCCATCATGGAGACAAGCCAAGGCAGAGACTCAATGCAGAAGTTTAAAGTGGGAACCACGGAGGAACACTGCTCACTGGCTTGCTTCCCATGGCTTGCTTAGTGACTTTTCTTGTACCTCACAGTTGCTTGGGACCTCCTGCTAGCTATCTAGAAAATGCACCCAAGGGTCAGACATTGGTGGTCCATGCCTTTAATCCCAGCACTTGGGAGGCAGAGGCAGGTGAATCTCTGAGTTGGAGTCCAGCCAGAGCTACAGAGGGAGTTTCAGGACAGCTGGAACTGTCAAAAAAGAAAAGAAAAAAGAGAGAAAGAAAAAAAGAGAAAATAAAGAAAAGGGAAAAATGCACCCCATAGACATGCCCACAGACATGCCGATCTGATGGAAGCTATTCCTTAATTGACATCCTTCTTCCCAGGTGTGTCAAGTTGACAGCTAAAGCTGATAGTGACATTTGTCTTTATGTCTGTATCCCCGTCACCCTGTCCATGTGATCTCAAGGTCCGTTTTTCCAAAGGTTTGTCTATTGAATGTACATCTCCAGAGCTGTAGCTTTAAGAGGTAGGCCTTTAAAAGGCCACTAGTACCCACTCTTGCAGGTGGAATAAGTGTCCTTATCAAAAAGGCTCCCAGAGTCTCGTTTGCCCCTTCTGCTCTGACCACTTGGGGACTGTGCAATTTATGGAGCGGAGAACTGGGCACTCACCAGACATGCCAGCCGCTGGCACCTTGAACTTAAGACTCCCCAGCCTCCAGACCTGGGAGCAGTACACTGCATGGTTCCTAAATGACCAGCCTGTGGTATAGTGCTACCATAGTCCCAAAGGACCAGGACAAGACGGACAAAAATAATTCGGCTCTTGGTGACATTAAGAGCTGAAAAAGACAGCTATTCCCACGAGAGCCTCTGCCCTGTTCCCACCACGAGTGTCCCAGCTGATGTGCTCTGTCTGTGGCCAGGTCCTCCCTGCGCTGCTCTGACCACCTGCCCTGTGTGTGGCAGGCAGGGCAGGCTGCAGAGTTCTTGTCACTTCTAAGAGGTCCTGTTGCCGCTGCCACAGCGGCCATGTTGCTCTGATGTGTCTGTCGATCAGCTTAACAATCCGGTGCCTTTTGGTTGCGTCTTCTCTCTGTCAATGAGTCTGTGGATCGTGATTTTCGTCAGAGATTTGTATGTTCACAGGTCAATACTGTGGTTTGAAAGAAAATGACCCCAAAAGGAGTGGCACTATTAGGAGGTGTGGCCTTGTTGGAGGAAGTGTGTCACTGTGGGGGCGGGCTTTCATGTCTCTTTTGCTCAAGCTTCCCCCGGTGTGACTTGTCAGTTGACTTCCTGTTGCCTGCAAGACGTAGGACTCTCAGCTCCAGCACCACATCTGCCTGCATGCCATTGTACTCCCCATCATGATGGTGATGGACTGAACCTCTGAAACTGTAAGAGAGCCCCTTCTGTTAAATGAGTTCCTTATAAGATGTGCTGTGGTCATGGTGTCTCTTCACAGCCATAGAGACGCTAAGACTACGACTTTCAGCATGTGATAGAATGCTACCCAGCCACGCTGTCCTCTCGGGACCTCTCCCCTCAGGGGTTGCCCTACCTCTTCAGCTATTCTCCAGGCACTTATTTCCTGTGGCCTTTGTTGCTTCTCTGAGACAGTATCTAAGTCGGTCACGCCGTCCTTGAACTCACTGAGCCTGACCTTGACTTCTGATCTTCCTGACTCTGCCTTCCAAATGTACCCAGTTTACATGGAGGTGCTGGGGTTGGAATGGGGTTCTTGTATGTTAGGCAAGCACTCTAACTGAGCCATATCCCCAGCTTATTTCCCTGATATTGGCTTTTGAAATACTGCCTGGAGACATCGTCTGTTGACTTACTTACACTATCAAGTTTGAATACTTGCGATTCTTACAGGAGCCCTCCTACCACACCAGTGTAACATAATCACCCTCCCTACAAGCCTACCAAGATAGTTTCACTTCATGTGTGTATTAAAAATAAGTATATTTTAATTAGCATTTATGTTTTAATACATTCTGTTTGTGAAAGAGCAGTGTATGAAAACATTTCCTTTCTTAGACTATTTTTAATTTTCCTGGAGTTAATAATTATCTTTAGTTTCTTCTCCTTTTGCTCACATTTTAGATTTTTGGGAGGGATTGGAACTGAATGGATGTGTTCTATTTGCTGCGTTCAGCTGAAACCACAGCATTATTTTCTACTAAGTGAAAATGTAATTCTTACAAATGACTCTGTAATACTTTCCCACTGAAATTGAGCAAGGACACTCTAGACATTGGTTACTTCACTTTTGCCCTCCACTTGATATCTGATCATAATTAACACTTCCGTACAGTCGTACACAGAAAAACATGCTTTCAGGCTGGGGGTGAGGGCTAAGGATGGATTTTAAGGAGCCTTTTTCAGTAGACAGGACCTTCCTGAGGACAGGCTGTTTCCTCAGTCTAGAAGTCCCTGAGGACTGCTGGTGTGTGTGTGTGTGTGTGTGTGTGTGTGTGTGTGTGTGTGTGTGTAATTTTTTTTTTAAGATGGAGTTTCCCTGAGGATGTTGCCATGTTCACTCAGAGACTCTGAGGACAGGGCTGTGCTCCTCAGTAGAAAGCAGCGTGTTCTCCCTTTTCTCAGGTCTTTGTTCCAGCCCCACTAGGAGCTAAGCAGCAGCTGCATTTGTGAGTTCACCTGGTGTCACAAGTCCAGGTCCATGTGACTCACCCACACACTGGATTTCCTGGAACTTCTCCAGCCCCAAGTTGTTCTGGTCCCTCTTCCTTCCGCTAATGACCTTGGATGGGGGAAGCAATGCAGACAAACTCCTGGGAGATACCCTGAGGGGCTCTGTTGGTGACTCCCACTCAGAATCTGACAACTCTGTCTTTAGGAGACTGTGGCTCTGGGGCCCTGCTGGGTCCTAAGTGGACTCCTCCCTTCCCGATTCCTCTACAAGTCCTTTTCTTTACTTTGACGCTGTCTGTGCAGAGACTGTGGCTGGCATGAATAATAGATTATTAATCTGGAGCCTCTCCAGCGAAAGACTCACAGTCAGTGTAGACATATTATGTAAGCAGCGAATTACAGCAGCACCAGAAGCAGTGTGTCTGGGGGGGGGGCATTAGAGGAGGGAGGGGACAGGCAAGGTGGGGGCTTCAGGGAAGGTCAGTAGGGAGTCCCACTCTAGGCTGGTAGTGTCCATCGAGCTACATCTACTGTTTGACCAGAGGGAAGGTGCTGAACCGTCCCTGGGAGGAGGGGAAGAGCAGGGTGGGTCACAGAGGCTGGCACTGAGAGCTGCTGAGACCCACTGCCTACAGATACATTCCTATCATGGAACACTGGTTGGGGCTAAGACATGGATGGTCTGACTGGAAGATATCCCCAATCAGACCCAGAAGTCATTGACTGCAGAGGAACAAGCCTCTGGCATTTCTCCCAGGTGACCCTAAGTTCTCAAGATCTTGGGATACTGACTACTGGCCCAAAGCAGTCCATCTCTACATCTTTAGTGAAGACTCTCCGGGTAGGAAATCTCAGGGCATCTCACTGACAGGACACTGAGGGCAAGAAGATGTTGGCCGCTGTGTTAGCTGTGGTTCTAGTCGCTGTGATCAAACACCCAACAAAAGGACCTTGGGGAAGGAAGGTGGGTTTTGGCTCACGGTTTAAGGGTATACTTCATAGCAGTGAGGAAGTCACAGGGACCATGTGAAAAGACTGGTCACATTGCATCTGCAGTCAGGAAGCTACTGGTGTTCACCTCACATTCTTTTTATTCAATCCCCAGCCCCAGCCCAAGGGATGCTGCTGTTCACATTTAGGGGGCCTTTGTTCCTCAGTTAAACCTTTCTGGAAACACCCTCACAGATATACCCAAAGGCATGTTTCCATGGTAATTATAAACCTTCTTAAGTTGTTAGTGAAGATTCACCAGAGCCCCAAATGCTTTGAAGAGTCAGCGGGGCTCTGGCTTTTGGTAGCCATGAAAACGACCTTGCACATCTTCCATGGGCAGCCTGACATACTGACGGCCCAGATGCTGCACTCAGAAGCCACCATTGGGCTGGCTTTGAGGACAGTGCCCTCCTTGGCACACTCTAGGTTCTGACTGACTAGGGTGAGGTGGGATGCTGAGGCAGAGCCACTCCTGTGAAATGGGGAGCGGAGGGGGTCACTGTAGCCGCCTTGAGTTTCTCTGCTGGCCTTACCCCATTGTTGGTTGTCAAAGTGTCCTTATACTGGCCTTGCCACTTGCTTTCAGGTGCCAAGGTGACATTGTGGACCAGGAGAGTCTCACAGCCCAGCCGCTTCCACCTTTCCCACATATTCACACAGATTTCTCTTCTCTTTTGTGTTCTTGTTTTTTGTTTTTTCTTTCCTCAAAGGACCTAGATTGACTCAGACTTTACTCTCCAGCCTCCGGATCAGGTGAGAAAACTCACCAGAAGACACTACCCAAAGTGTGTTATTATTTATCGCAGCTGTAGTTGGATTGACTTGGGGCCGGCCTCGGCAGTGAGAAATACAAAGGCCTCCAGGCTGGAGTGAGCCTGAGTCTCGGTAGTTTAGAGACAGGTTGGGGCTGAGTTCAAAGGGTGGAGGGAGACAGATCAACTAGAACTTTGTGACTATTTGGGGATGTAATTCTCAGCATAAAACACACTAGAGTCTTCTAGAGGCCAGCACTCAGCCCTCATAAGGTTTTCCTGTTGCCCTTGCATTTCCTGTCCATCAGAGGCAGGGCCTGTTCCTCACTGACTCTCCAAGGCTGCAACATCAGACCCAGCTGGTTTCTTCATCAGCCCCCTCTGGTGCCTTCTTCTGCACTGCCCAACTCTAACAAAGAAGGGATAAAGTCTGGCGGCCAACAAGCCCAGAGTTCACGACCTTACTTGAAGTGGTGGTTTGAAAGAGAATAGCCCCTATAGGCACACATATTTGAATGCTTTGTCCCTGGTTGGTGGAACTGTTTGGGAAGGATTAGGAGGTGTGGCCTTATTGGAGGAGGTGTGTTACTAGGGATGTGCTTTGAGGTTTCAAAAAGCCCATGCCATCATCAGTTAGCTCTCTCTGCCTTATGGTTATGGAACAGCTACGATTCCAGTATCATGCCCACCTGCTTACTGCCATGCTTTCTGCCATGGTGGTCCTGTACTCTAATCCTCTGAAACAGTAAGCCCCCAGAATAAACACTTTTTTAAATAAGTTGCCTTGGTCATAGTGTCTTATCATAGCAATAGAAAACGCTTGATCATTGACTAGATCTGGAACCTTGGCCATATAATTAACCTTGTGAAGCCTTGGTGTCTTGACATGCATACAGGTAATGCCTGTAGTCATGGTAACAGTATGGATGGAATGCCTATTGTGTTCTGGAAACCTTCTTGAGTGCCTGAAGTGTATTATGAGAGCCATGAGCATAAAGTAGGTACTGTTACAGTTTTCCATCTTACAAACAGGTCAGGTCCAGTGAAGTTATGACACTTGTCTCAAGTAGACACGGATGGTCTTGCTTCCTAGTGTCTCTAATTTTTTGCCTCGGTGCTCCTCTCGAGCTTCTAGGAGGGCTGTGGAGAGCCAGCCAGTGCTGGATGAAAAGTTTCAGCCCTGCAGAGTTCAGCACATTGGCTTCAGAGCCCTCTAGGAGCGTGTGTGTGTGTGTGTGTGTGTGTGTGTGTGTGTGTGTGTGTGTGTGCCATCATTTTATTGGCTCCTTTGTTAGGCATGTATTTGTCTCAGACCTCTTTGAACCAAGCAGTGTGCTGAGACTATCAGGGAACAGAATGGGCTTGTCCTCATAGTCCAGAGTGGAAGACAGACATTAAATGGATGATTATCCCATGATTAATTACAGTCAGGGTCTGTGCTCTAAAAAGAGAAGCCAGGGCACTGTGAGAAAATAGAACATGGAGCACAGAGACAAAGCCTAGGGTGGAGGTGTGATGCTGACATTTGGCTCCTGCCAGCCTCCATGAGAGCTGCATCTCAGGGGCACACAGTCCCGTCTGCAGGAAGAGTGCAGTCTGATCTTGTTATCTGGTAAGGAGCTAAGTTGTGCCCTCCAGGGGAGTCTGGTCTGATGGGAGGCCACTTGTGCTCCTGTCCTCAGAGGGTGTCAATCTGATGGAGAGATGCTACTGAAGTTCTGTGCTTATGTGACAGAGAGGACATCTGCAGAGGACTGATTCAGAGAGAGAGCTGAAGTCAGTGAGCAGGCCGTCAGACAAAGCCGCATCAGAGGCCACAGCAGCTTTGAAGGTTAGCTAGGGCTGGCTTTAGGAGCCTGTGCAGATGTGGGCTGAGGGTCCCCATGCAGGGTCAGAGCTCAGCCATCTGATGAAGGGGAGGAAATGGGCAGAGGAGAAAGCGAGGGAGATAACCAGGGTTGGCAGGATGGCTCAGTCATGAAAATGCTTGCCTTACAAACATAGAGACCTAAGTTAAGATCCCCTAGAAGCCACTTAAAAAGCTGGAGGTGGCAGCACAGACCTGAAATCCCAGAGATGGTGAGATGGGAAGTGGAGACAGGTCGATCAGGTGGATCCCTGCAGTTCCAGGTCAGTGAGAGACCCTATCTCAAACGAAAAGGTATAATGTACCTGAAGATTGACATCCGGGTGTCCTCTGACCACCACACATGTGCTCCTGCACCCTCAAGAGTACACATAAACACACACACACACACACACACACACACACACACACACACACACAGACACACACACACACACACAGAGTATCCAGGCCCAGCATTTGGCCCAGTATTTGTGGTAAATAAATGATAAATAAACGACTATTATTATTCTGAGTGAGCCAGGGTCCAGCTGCCATTAAATAATACAAGAACCGTGCGTGCGCCGTTGACTCTCCTGACCACTCCATCAGCAGAGCTCTGTTGCAGGAGCTTCTCAGCAGATTTATCTCCATCTCTACCTGGCTCTGAGACTCGGAAATTAAAGTGAAACCAAGGAAGAGTCCCTGAGGCTGTGGTGATGCGACCTGCGTGGGAATGGGAACTTATCAGGGCTATTCAGAGGGAGAGCTGAGGCCGCTTCAGCACAAGCTGTACAGATGAGAGGCTTTTTTAAAAAAGAGAAGTTGGGGGAAATTTTCTAATGAATCCTATCCAACCATAAAATCATGTAGAAAATGAATCCTATCTGACAATAAAATAAAAGTGAAACAAATTACTAGGTTCTCATATTTGTAGGAGAAATTAATTTCATGTTTAGAATACTAATTGATCCAAGAAAGGTCTGACAGCATGTGCGATTGTAGCATGATCTGGTGAGTTCAAAGGGACTGCAGAGGGCTGGGAATGGGGACCAGCCTGGAGTCCACTGTGTGGATGGGTTATAAGCCACATCCCACTTCCCTCCAGTGCCCACAGCTCCTGTGTCTAACGTTGCTTGACACTGTAGCTTTGAATAGCTTCCCATGTTCTTCACAGCCCTCATATACCTAGGCATAGCATTGGGACACCCTTTGTCAAATGTGAGGCATCTCAGGAAAAGGCTGTGAGTGTTTACACTGAGACTCCCCAAGGACAGTCCTTGTCCCCCTCAGACTGAAACTCCAGGTCCAGGAGAACAGACTGTGTCTCCTCGCTGAGCTGTGGAACCCTGAGAGCAGAAAATCTTGAAGAAATCAATAGCCTTCCCATCAAAATGAGCAACTGACAACTCGCTCTCCAAAGACTTTGCTTGGCTCCTCAGCCATGTGGAGGTGAGTAAGAAGCACGGGGTGTGGATGTGACATGGCTAAGCACTCTTTTTTGCAAATCAGAATGTGAAGAATGGTATTTCCCTCTTGTGTCTTTCAGTTTTAATACCTCACGCTAGAAAATGTGTTTGTCCCCAGCACTCTGCAAGTATTTGCGTTAGTAGATTGCCTGTGGGTGGTAAAATGACCCAAAGACTGTCCCCTGCTTCTGAAGCTCCTTGGTGACTCCACCTAACTTGAGAGTTGATTGTTTAAAAGGCGGTGGCACTTGTCCTGCTCTCCCAAAGTGACATCTTTTATTGATTTGTTTTTCATGAACTGATGATCTCCATCAGTTCTTTCTCCTAATCTTTTATCTTCCAGTGAGGACAGGTGTTCTTTTCAAGAAGATTTTATTTTATTTTTAATTGCATGTGTGGTATATGTGGTGTGTGTGTGTGTGTGTGTGTGTGTGTGTGTGTGTGTGTGTGTGACCATGAGTGCAGCTGTCCATAGAGGCCAAAAAGTGCATTGGATCTCCTGGAGCTGGAGATTCGATAAGCCATGTTTATGAGCCATATGACTTGTGTGCTAGGAGCTGAACATGGGTCCTCTGCAAGAGCAGTTCATCTGCTGAGCTGTCTATGCAGCCCCACGGGAAGTGTTCTTATGCCCATTTGATGGGGGAGGCGAACAAGGCTCTGTGAGACCTCACTGCAGCTAAGAGTGTAAAACTGGAATTTAACTGAGGTTAGTTGACTCTTCCCTCCCTACTGTATGTCCCAAGCTCAGAATCATTAATAAAGCTGACCTCTTCCTACTCCTCAAACCCCAAATTCAGTCACGATTTTCAAAAGAACACACACACACACACACACACACACACACACACACACACACACGGGGCCAGAGGACTGAAGATTTGGTACACACACTGACACACTCCTCACGTATAGTTAGAAGTTGATGGATAAATGAGGGAAAGGGTGAGGGTTGGGAAGATGGTTCAGCACAAAGACCCCCAAACTCATTTTAAAAAGCTAGGCACACTCTCCGGCATGCAGGTGTACATGCAGACAGAGCACTCATACCTAAAAAATAAACAAATAAAACTTCAAAGAAAAGTAGAAATCCTATTAAAAAAATCTGGGCACAGTGATATGCACCTGCAATCCCAACACTGGGATGCTGAGGCAGGAAGATCCTGGAGTTTGCTGGCTTGCCAGTCTAGCCAAATCAGTTAGTTCCAAATTCAGAGAGATATCCTGCCTCAAAAAGCAAGGTAACTGAGAAAGACACATGATGGACAATTCTGGCCTTCACACGCACACACACACACACGTGTATACAGAATATGCATATGCGTGTACACAGAGATGAATGAATGAATGAATGCACGCATTCAAGACAGCCCCCAGAGCAGGCTCCACCCAGGCCTGACTTCCCCTCCACATCCTGCACCAGTTGCCCATGCCAACTTGATCATCTGGAAGGCAGCAGCCTCCCTGTCTGCTGCTCATGTCAGCGCCTAAAAGCTATCCAGTGGCGATCTCACTCAGCGCCCCTCACCCCCCTCCCGCCCCTGACTCACACTATATAGAGTTTCCATTTCTTCCCATTTCCCCACCTTTGTCTAGAATGAGTGTTTCCTGCCACAGCATGTTGCTCCCATCATCCCTCCTTCTCTAAGCCCTACCATTTCCTAATTTTGATGGGGAGTTCTCAGAAAGAAGTGTGCACACCTCCTGCTTCCACTTGGGGATCTAGAAGGAAGGTGCCCGGGCAGGTGCAGTTGCCTGGCACTCGGGACAGCCCACTGAGGCTGTGGCGGGCTGTGGCACCCTTACCTTCCATTAGAATGTTAATCTCTCGAATGTGGTGTGCTTGCCTTTGCCTCACTTTAAATAATTGACTGCTTCGCGGACCCAGCACTGGGGAAGCAGCCCAGCTTGCAGCCGTGTGTTTAACGTTTTAATTAAAACCTCTCTGATAAATGTTTACCCCTGCTTCTGATTCTTCTTGGAAGGAGAATGATAAAATAGGAGAAGAAGAGAGGAGGAAGGAGAGGAAGAAGATGAAGGAAAGGAGGGAAGAGAAAGGAGAACAGAGAGAGAGAGAGAGAGAGAGAGAGAGAGAGAGAGAGAGAGAGAGAGAGAGAGAGAGAGAAGATAAGGAAAGGGCCCCAGGCCCCAGCAGGCAGAGCCAGGGCCTAGGGGACAATCACCATGTCTATAGGACCTTCCTCCGTCTGGCCCATGAACCAGAGATAGAGGTTCAGATCCTTCTCACCCTTGCCCTGGGTCCAAGCCTTTCCTGGCCAGCTTGAATCTCCTTAAGTTCCCAGTCTCTGGGTGGTGGTGATGCCTTTAATCCCAGTGGCATGTGGGTCTCTGAGTTTGGAGGTCAGCCTGGTTTACCGAGTGCAATCCTGGACAGCCAGGGCTACACAGAGAAACCCTGTCTCACAAAACAACAACAACAAGTTTCTAGTCTCTATTTTGTTTCTTTCCCACCCCCCACACCCCCCACCCCCCACCCCCGCTCCCCATATATCCACCTCCTTTCATGGACACCGGCAGGCCTGTCTGCAGGACCACAGACTGACTTAGACAGAGCCCTGGGTGTCCTTCCTTAACGAGGAGCTAAGATTCCTGTTCCCCTCGCCCCCTGCTGACCGGCTCCTGGCCGGAAGACCCGATGAGTCCACAGATGGCAAACACACACAGTCACTGAAATGACCACCAGATTACTGTCAAGAGGCAGGCTGGAGAGAACGGGATGGAGCGGGGCCAGGAGAGAGAGCAGGCGTCGGGCTGTCCTTTGTGAAGAGTCTTTAGGATTTCAGCTGTCTGCTCTGCTCAGAGCTGCTGACTGTTGATCTGAATGAGCAAGACGTGTGCACCTCTCTCTCTCTCTCTCTCTCTCTCTCTCTCTCTCTCTCTCTCTCTCTCTCTCTCTCTCTCTCTCTGTGTGTGTGTGTGTGTGTGTGTGTGTGTGTGTGTGTGTGTGTGTCCGCGTGTGTTCTGTGTCCCAGCATCACCAGCTCAGGTCTCCTCTCTCTGCTGCCACTCTGCCTTGCCAGCCTTAATTACAGCAATTCAGGAGACACCCTTAAGATTGCAGAATGAACCTATCAATAGTTCACTTAAGAAAGGATTCCTGTCGGATGGTATCATAGACCTATAAATGAGAAATATGAGACTTGTTTTCAGGCTGCCTTTACACACACACACACACACACACACACACACACACACACACCTCGGATGAATTGTCACACCTGATTTCCTGTCTGTCACAGATTCTGGAAACAGCTGAGGGCTTTATTCGTCTTCAGTCAAGCTATTTGCCTAAAACACATTAAAATAAACATGAGAAAAGGGAGGCCTGTGCTCAGGGGCTTCTGGTCAGTGGGAAGCAGGAGATACCATGCTCCCTGGGTGTACAGTCCGAGGAAGGTGCTGTGCTAGGTGACACAGATATGAGCCATGTTCTCTAGTGGAGGTAGTTGGGGCACCCTGGACATCAAGGCACAGTAACTCTATCTGAGTGGGATCCTTGCCCCGGGACCCCACTCATCTCCCTCATTTTGCTCTTGTTCTCTGGCTGGAAGGCCTGAGGGTCTCATATCTCTCCGCTTCATCAGCCCCAGGCTGAAAATACATTAGTCATCATTTTGGGTAGTATAACCAATTCAGCCTCTGTCATCTGACAGCCCTGAGTCACGGATGTGATCCTAGGGAAGTCACAACTCTAAGCCTCGGGCTCCCCAGTTCTACTGAGTAGGATCTGTGCAGAGGCACAAACTCTGCAGTCACCCAGGTGGCGGCAAAGTCGGGGCTTGTTCTGGATACCACGTCTTTGAAAGGGCATGGGGGGGGGTGCTGGGAACTGGGCTCAGTTGGTCAAGTGCTTGTATGCAACCATGAGGACCTGGGTGCAAGTCCTGGCATTCCTGCCACACGCCTGCAATCCCAGGTCTGGGGAGGCAGAGACAGGGCAATGTCTGGAGCTTGATCACCAGCTAGCCTAGCCAAATTGGTGTGCCCAAGTCAGTGAGAGACCCTGTGCAAAAAATAAGTGGGGAGCATTTGAAGAAGGCACCCCACAGCAACCTCTGACCCTCATATACGTGCACACACATGAACACACACACAAACACACACACACACACACACACACACACACACACACATGAATACAAACATGAATACACGCAAACAAAGAGACAGAAGCACATCGTGTGGAGTAACCCCTTCGCAGGTCGTACATGAACCATCTCCAAGTCCCACGTCCGCTGCAGGAGGAGCAGAGAAACCCCTGTCCAAGCTCGCTTCCTATTCCTGTAATAAATACCGTGACCGAAAACTGCCTGGGGAGGAATGGGTTTATTTCAGCACATAGTGTATAGCTCCTCATGGAGGGAAGTCAGGACAGGAACTCAAGGCAGGAACCTGGAGGTAGACACTGAAGCAGAGACCGTGGGGAAGTGCTGCTTACTGGCTTTCTCTTCTTGGTTTGATCAGCCTGCTTTTTTATACCGCCCAGGACCACCTGCCCAGGGGTGACACTGGCCACGTCAACCATCACTCAAGAAACTGCACTAAAGGCCAGTCTTATGGAGGCATTTTCTCAGTCGAGGCTGCCTCTTCTCTGATAACTCTAGCTTGTGTCAAGTTGACAAAAAACTAACCTGACACCCCCTGAGGGGGAGGGCACTTATAGGAACAATTCACATTAACACAAAGAGTGTTTCAGCCATCAGAACTGTGTGGCTGGCCAGGCAAGGGCTGCTTCCGACCGTGGAGTCCTTGTCATTTCGGGTTCTCAAGAGCAGTCACTTGGCAGGCTGCAGAGGCAACTCGGCTCTCCCACTGGGAGCCTCCGGGATGGATGTCATCAGTCTCCGGGTCCGTGTGGAGAGGCCTCCATCTGAGCATCCATCCCTCTTCCCTCATTTCTCCTGTCATTGACACCCTGGGAGAAGGCGACTGACCCGAGTGGCAGTCTGGGGGAAGGACTTAAGGTCTACCGTAGGGGTCTCTCTGGTGACATAAAGTACGTTTTCTGCCCCTCCCCACCACGGGATGAGAGGACGTGCCACCAGCTTTATGTGATACTCAGTAAGGTTGCTATATTGTGGCATAATGTACCCACAAGCCCACCTGACAGAAAGACCCCAGCCACAGCCACGATGTCTGCCCCATTCTGTGTATGTGTCTTTTGTAGGTGTATATACATGTGTGCATATTCACATATGTGCATGTTTGTGTGTATGTGGGTGCATGTGTGTGCATGTGTGTAGAGGCCAGAGACTAATTTTGGATGTCATTCCTCAGGATCCCCTGAACTTTATATATATTTATTTAATTATTTTAATATAATTGTCTTTATTCTTGAGAATTTTACATATCCATATGATGAAATTTTTATCATATCTAGTCTCCATTTCCCTCCCCCAATGTTCCCATTTCCCCTTCAGTTCCTTCCCAACTTCATGCATTTTTTTCTTCTGTGAGTAGTCCACTGATTCTAGCTAGTGTTGCCTATGTATGCATGGGCACAAGATCAAGCCAGCCAAAATTCCAGCAGAGATGGGGAGGTGCTCTTCAGGCCGCACCCCTCATTGAGGGGCTACGGGCACTTTGGTAACACCTGGGGGAGAGAGCGTTGTTCTTTTCTGAGGGTGTTTCCTTTCGTGTGCTCAAACTTGTTTGTTGGGATAAAGTCTCTTTACTGACCTGGAATTTGCCAATTCAGTGAGGCTGGCCTGCCAACAAGCTCCAGAAATCCACCTACCTCCACCTTTGCCACCACACCCGTTAAAAACAGTTTTGTTGACTTTTATTTTCTTGTGCACGTGTGCTTTGCCTGCATCTGTGTGTGCATGTGCACCAGAGGCCCGGCAAGGGCCCCAGGTCTCCTGGCACTGGACTATGGATGGTTGGGAACTGCCGTGTGGGTGCCGGGACCTGAACTCGTTCTCTGCGAGCCCCACATCTGGCTTTTTAGATGTGGGTTCTGGGATCAGTCTCAGGTCCTCCTGTGTGCAAGCGCTTCACTAACAGCTATCTCCCCAGCCCTGTGTGTGTGTTTCTTAAGCAGCTCTGAGCTTTGCACAGGAGAAGCTTTTCTCCTTGATAGTCTATGGTCCCAATACAATCCAGCTTCCTGAGCTTGGAACGCACAGTGGTCAATGCTTACTCAGTTTCACACCTTATCTTCCTGCTGTGGTTTGAATATGAAATGTCTTCCATGGGCTCATGATTTGAATACTTGGTCTTCAGTTGGTAGCACTCTTTACTTAAGGAGGAAGTAAAACCTTTGAAGGCGGGCCTATCTGGAGGAAGTAGGTCACTGGGGGCATGCCTATGAAGGTCATGCTTGGACCCCAGGTCCCTTTCTTTTAGTTTACATTTATTATTTATTTATTTATTGTCTGTGCATGAGTGTGTGTCACG
This sequence comes from Peromyscus eremicus, assembly GCF_949786415.1. Classification (NCBI taxonomy): domain Eukaryota; kingdom Metazoa; phylum Chordata; class Mammalia; order Rodentia; family Cricetidae; genus Peromyscus; species Peromyscus eremicus. The sequence goes on from NC_081432.1 coordinate 62,509,146, forward strand.
CGCGTGCGCGCGCGTGCGCGCGCGCGCGCGCACACACACACACACACACACGCGCACGCACATGCCATACCATGACTGTCGAAGTCAGGGGGCCACTCTTGAAGTATGTGGGATCTGAGGATTGAACTCAGGCCCTGAGACTCCGGGGCAAGTGCTTTATCCATTGGGCCGTCTCACTTGCCCCCAATTTTGTCTGTTCTCTATGAGGTGAACAGTTTCTCTTTTTCATGGACCTGCTTCCATGATTGCTGGGCAGCACCACAGGCCCAGAATCAACAGAGCCAAGGACCTCTGGGAAGTCAGTCCTTCCTTCTTGAAGCTGTTCCCCCAAATACTCAGTCAGGGTACTGTAGAAGTAACTACCACACTTTCTGTAGTTTCTCTGAGGTGCTGAACAGAGTACCCCAGACTGGGGGCTTATTCTCACAGCTCTGGAGGATGTGAAATTCACCACTGAGGCGAAGGCGGGCTGGCTTTCTGGAGAGGGTCTTGCCTTTGTTTCAGGGACAGTGCTTAGACTGTCTCCAGAGGGAAGAGTGCTTTGTCCCCTCCTGGAAGAGAGTGGAAGCGGGAAAGGGTCGGACTCCTTCATCAAGCCTTTTTCTGAAGACACCTAATCTGCCTTATGGAGGCGGAGCCATGAGACTCCGTGGACTCTCAGAGGCCACACCTCCCAATGCTGCTGTATTTGCAATTAAGTATCAACTTGCAGTTCGGAGAGGACAAAGGCATTCAACCCACAGCTCCGGCCCTTCAGCTCTGTCCTCTCAGGCTTCCCTGTCATGCCTCTATCAAGGGTCAATGAGAGTGATAGCAGGAGATTATGAGATCCCCCCCCCCGACTCCCCACCCCCACCTTCTCATTTAATGACCGCTTACAGGGTTGGTAACAACCTCTCCCGTTGCCTAAGGTAACAGACATTTGCTTCTTTGACTGACATCTGATCGCTCCATCACCTCTTTTGACTTCCCAGGAGTCCCAGCACTAACACAATCAATTTCTGGTATTCAATCCTGTATGTGAGAATTGTCTGGAGTAGTTTACGTTTTCCTGGTGGGATCCTGACTCACACAGAACAGTCTCCCGCAGTGAATTCATGTGGCTGATTCCCTGGATGGTATCCATCACAGAAGCCACAGAATGACACCGAATCTCTAACTCTCCAGGCTTGTCAGTCCTTAGGGGCTGAAGAGACAAAGTCATGCAGACCATGGAGGGTGTGGTCAGGTTCTCTCATAGGGGCGTTCTCTCCTGGAGGGAAAGAGGCAAGCAGGTAAGAGTTTGTGAAGAGGGACCTTTCCTCACAGCAGTGTCACACAAATCCAGGCTTGCCCTGGGCTCAACTGAAGCAAGGACAGTGTAATAATCTGTCATCTGGGAACGGCTCGACTTAGTTCCTGGGTCTTTGTCTTGTTCACCTTCCCTGAAGTCTCCACTTCCTCCTTCCCCACCTTCTCCACTCCTGACTTGAACTAAAACTTGCTGAGTCAACTAGTCTAGACCAGTGGTTCTCAACCTGTGGGTCACGACCCCCTTGGGGGTTGGATGACTGTATCACAGGGGTTGCCAGAGAGTATTGAAAAACACAAATATTCACATTACAATTCCTAACAGTAGCAAAATTACAGTTATGAAATAGCAATGAAATAATTTACATGAGGAACTGTATTAAGGGGTCACAGCATTAGGAAGGTTGAGAACCACTGGTCTAGACCATCTAGTCCAGTGTCGCTGCCCTGTGAGGCAGCCTGAATTCCTGGCTTCCTGGCTCCTTCTCCTGTGTCCACTATGTCAGGCCGTGTCAACACTTCCCAGGTGCCTCACAGACGCCATTGCCCATCGGTGAGTACTAGAAGACATTGCTGGGGATGTAGTGGCCGCCTGTGCGTCCTCTGCCTAAGCCTGGAGGCACAGTGAGCCCTGAGCTGCAGATGTGGAGAATAAATCTCCACGGAGATCCGTCACACCTACTTCATTCCGCATCACCATGTGCCCATGAGCAACTTTAGAAAGTTGATGTAGAGTTTCCTTGCCTGAGGAAAGAAGTGGGCCTTAAGCACTGTGAACAGACCTCACAGACCTCAGTCACAGTTAGCCCTGTGCCTTCCCTATGACCTTGATGGCTATCAGTTCTAGAGCCAGCCCTATATTGCCACCACAACTACCAGCAGGGCATCACCATCACCATGGTTGCACTGCCATCCTTAACCCTTATACACCATGACTACTCCATTCTGATCACTGGCACTATGGCTGTCATAACCAAATCAACACCTTAACCTCACCAGCTTCAGTATCCTACATGTCATTTGACATCTCTGATTATTCTTCTGTAAGGGTTCAGCTGGGCTGAGGACTGGAGGGGACAAGGCATAGGCGTTGTCGTGGGAGACAGACACACCTGTGGAGGCATCATAGCAGCAGCGTGAAGTCAGACACAAAGGCACAGAGAGGCCTGTGTTCTTCCTGAAGTGTGTGCCTTACTGTGGGAGGAACAATGGATAAAGGATGGGAAGGGAAATCCATCTCTGAGAGAAACATCCCTAGGAGGTGGTGGACTCCATGCCTAGTGTGGGTCATAGGACACCTGGATCTCCTTGGAGGAGGACCCACCAGAGCAGATAGGAGGATGTGGTAGTTTGAATGTAAGTGGCCCCCGTAATCTCACAGGGAGTAGCACTATTAGGAGGTGTGGCTTTGTTGAAGTGAGTATGGCCTTGTTGGAGGAAGTATGTCACTGTGGGAGTGGGCTTTGAGGTTTCCGATGATCAGGGTACCACCCTGTAAGTCAGTTGGCTTCCTGTTGCCTGCAAGATAGAGTCTTGCAGCTCTAGACTCCTTCAAGGTCAGGAGCCAAGGAACACCACAAGGTCCCTGTAAGTGTAGCAGCTTACAGCTCTCCTCAGGGAAAGGATTCCCCATGTAACAAGTCTGCCCAGCAGGGGAGGATTTCCTCAGTGAAGTTGTTAGAGCTCTGCTCATGTCCACCCTGAGTGTAACAACTCTGCTAGCTAGGGCGAGGTTTCCCCAGTGATAGTGTTACAGTTCTGCTCCCCTCTGGTGAAATCTGTTACTTCTCTGCTCCACTCCAGGGAAATAAAGTCTCACCCAAACCTCATTAAAGAGTTTTGTTGGGAGGGAAGAATCCAGGAGGGTGGCTGACTCTGGGGTGGGGCAGCAACAAACTGAACAGGGTACAGAGCTTATGTAGGGTTCATGGGGGCCAGGTTTTCTAGGGTGGCTTGGGATTGGTGGGGTTTTGTGCTCAGAGACCTCAAGGATTGGTGGGGTTTCAATCCCTGTTCCCAATTCAGGGTCAGGTGCTTTTCCTTGGCCTTTTTCACCCTACATTTAGGACTCTCAGATATTCTTCCAGCACCATGTCTGCCTGCACGCCACCATGCTCCCTGCCATGATGATAATGGACTGAACCTCTGAAACTGTAAGCCACCCCAGATAAATGTTCTCCTTAGAAGAGTTGCCGTGGTCATGGTGTCTCTTCACAGCAATAGAAACTCAGGTAAGACAGAAGTCACGGGCAGACTTGAGGGTCTGCCACCCTTCCTGTGGACAGTGCACAGGTAGCCGGACTTCGCTATGACGGGGAAATGACAAGATGATAAGAAGGAAAGGAGCGGCCCCTGACAGTGCGGAGTAGTCCTTGCTCTCCTGGCAAACAACGATCTCACAGAACGTTGACATGGACAAGGCCACTCGTTCCCATAATGGAGCAAGAGGGTTATCCCCACTGACTCTTGAGGGGTTAGTGCTTGTAGCCAGTGTACACTGCAGCTCATTGAAGTACAGATTCGTGCACCAGCTTTATTTCAAGGTTTCACGACAAAATCCCTGAACTCGGTTATTCTAACCAGCTCCCCAGTGGTGCTCGTGTAGAAAACAGTGGCTGAGAGGACTGACTGTTACTCTAGACTCCTTCAAGGTCACGCAAGACTCAATGTTGGAGCTGATACAGATGCTGATGACTTCTCAGAAATAGTGGAAGAGCATCCTTCACCTCAGATGCCCTGTGTCTGGGCACTCCTAGGGGATCTCTGCATTCTCTACAAAGTCCACAAAGACAAGGGTCCCCCTGCTTCCCTAAGTAGCCGTCACCTTTTCCAAGAGACTAGAGCACAAAGCTGTCCAGTAGCATTCAAGGTAAAGACATATGCCTCTGGCTAAATGTGTCTCCACAGGGTCTAAATGGAAATGTTAATCCACAGATCTACCAACCTGGCCTCTGTGGCTCTGAGCTAAAGATGCAGAGCATCCCAATCAATGATAGATTTAGATGCACAGTGTATTCATGCATGTACATGTACACATACATACATATATGCACATGCATGCACATGGTGCTTTTACACACGTCCACATGCCTGCACACACACACACACACACACACACACACACACACACACACACACACACTCATATGCACTCGCACATACAAGCATGTACAGATTGCTCTCATGTGGCAGTATAGTCGGCAGCCCTCATTCTGGAGACTTTGGTTGCCTGTCTTTCTACCCTGTCCTCATGATCCAACCGTAACCAGTCCCTCTTCTGGAGGCAAGTATTGGCCTAAGTGTTCTTGGTGTTGGGATATTTATATTGGGTGCATCTTTGCCAGGCCCACTCAAATATTAAAATCAGAAATCCACAGACTCAGTCACCATCCCTTCTCACAGCCCCATCTTTATGCAGTGGCATTCAGCACTGTCCTTCCTCTGCCTCTGGACCAGTTTTCACTTTTATGCAGCGTGGATAGTCTGAGAACTGGTCGTATCCTATGGTGTAAAGTAGGAGCTAGAATGAGGAAGTCATAGCATCCAATCTGGCAGCCCACGTGCCTTGTGCATCTCAGGAGAGCTATGAAGACAGAGCAATGTTTGTAAAGGTTGCACAGCCCTGGAGCCTTTCGATCTGTTGAGCCAAGGTAAATATATTAGGCATATAACCTGTGTTTGGTGAATATAGAGGGTGGAATAATGTGGGTTAAATTGTATCCCTAAAATTTATTTGCTGAAGCCTGCACCCCTACATCCTACACTGAGACACAGGGCCTTTAAAGAGGTGCTTAAAGTCGGAGCTCTGAGTCCAGGCCCCCATCCAATCTGACTCATCCTCAGAAAAGACCAGGTTATGGACCTGCGGCTCTCCCATGAAGAGGCAATGAGGGCAGAGCCACCTGCCAGTCCAGACCAGGCCCAGAGGAATGCAGCCCTCTTGACATCTTGCTCTTGGATTTCTAGCTTCCAAAACTTCAAGGGAATACAGTTGCTTAGGCCACGAGTCTGACATTTACTACAACAGCCCACGTTATCTGATACCCTCCCCTGTTGATCTCTGGTGGGAGCCCACAGCTCACCCTTAGGTGTATGGAAGTTCTTTTCCTACTGATGGGAGAAGCTGGAGAGACAATCTCAAGAGCTTCAGCCATTTGCTAAAGGTCACAGGCTGACCCAGCCACACTCACTGAGCCCCCATTGACCCTGAGTCCCTGGAATCCACACTCTTCTCTCCTCCACCATCTCCAGCTGGTGAGGCTGATCCACAGGCCAGCATGACAGAGGGGACTATCCTGACCCTTAGAGTCAGAGATCTTGTGTGCATGCTGACCTTGGTTCAGCAAACGTCACCCTCCCTGAGCCTCAGTTTCCATGCCGGTATTTGAACAGTTGGTCCCTGGTGTCTGGTGCTGTTTGGAGACGTTATGGGGAGGTGCAGCCTTGCTGGAGGAAGTATGTCAGTGGGGGTGGGCTCTGAGGGTTCACAGTCTTGTGTTCCTGTTTGCTTTGATCTCACTGTTAAAGATATGATCCACGGTGTCCTGATTCAGCCATACGCCTACCTCTCACTGCTGTGCTTCCCTGACATGATGGACTCCTCTCCGAAATCGTAACTCAAATAAACTCTTCCTCCCATAAGGTGCCTTGGTCATAGTGTTTTATCACAGTAATGGAAACGTAACTAATACAGGGTCACAGGTTGCAGGCTATGGGTACTCTTGTGTTTTCCTAGGTTTTGTCAAACAGCTATGAGGATGCCTTGATATTAGAGGGGTTAGGTCCTTATCGCATCCCCTCATTTATATCAAATGACATCAGGCAACTTCTCTTCTCTTGGCCTTGGTTTCACCATCTAGAAAATAGGGTTTTAAGGGGAAGACATGTGGTAACTCAGGAAGGGCCCTGAAGCAGCGGCATCAGGACCATCTTGCACACCATGCAGTATGTCACTCACAGCAGTGATAAGCTTTGCAAAACGTGTTTGTTCTTGAGGAGACCGAGCATGGAGGACGAGAGCATATCCCAAATCTGTGTCCCCAAGAATAGGGTTAAAGAATATTGGTAAGATAAAGAAGCAGGGTGAGGACTAGGGGAGATGGCCTGAGCTGGGATCCCAGCACCTCTGTAAGAAGCCAAGTGGCAGCAAACACCAGTAATTCCAGTGCTGGGGAATTATACACAGGTCAGGAATCTGTGCCCTCCAGACCCAATGAAAGCTCCTGTCCGTCTGTTGTAAAAATAAGGTGGGTGGGGCTGGAGAGATGGCTCAGTGGTTAAGAGTGCTTGCTACTCTTCCGGAGGACCAGAGTTTGGTTCTCAGCACCCACATCAAGCAGATCACAACCACCTGCAACTCTAGCTCCAAAGTATCCATCACTCTCTTCAGGCCTCTGTGAGCATCCTCATACACATGGTAAATACTCACACAGACACAGATACACACTACAAATAAAAGCTGGAAGCAAATTATGAAAATACTCCACACTGACCTTTGGTTCTACATACACACATATATGTGCACACACACAACACGAATACACAGATGTACCACACACAGAGACACATAAAAGCAGCAGCAGAGTGGTTTACTGTATAGGGGAAGTAAAACAAACAGTCTCCATGGCACTTCATAAAGACACAGGCTCAGAAAATGGTGGGGTACCTGAAGGTGGAGTACTACAGCCTCCTCACATCAAAGAAGTCACCCTTCCATACTTGGGCTACTATAGGTGGATTTTTTTCTGTACTGCTTGCCAGCTCCCAAATAACCACATAGAGACTTATTATTGATTATGAAAGCTCAGCCAATAGCTTAGGCTTGTTTCTAGCTAGCTCTTACAACTTAAATTAACCCATAACTTTTCATTTACATTCTTTTACATGGCTTGGTTACCTTTACTTTGTAATGCCATGCTGCTTGCTCTGCATCCCTGGCGTCTCTTTGCCACTCAACCCTTCTTCTTCCCAGGATTCCCTCTGCCCCCCAAATCCTGTCTAGCTATTGGTCATTTAGCTTTTCTATTAAGCCAGTCACAGTGTAAAGGAATATTCCACAACAGGCTACCACTCACCCCCCATAAGGACTGGCAGTTTCAACCGGTTTAAGCTAGATATAAGAGTTGTCTCCAAGTTGCTGCAAAACAATTTGGGTGACTGCTACCATTGTTACCCGTGAGCAGCATTGCCTACAGTAAGGCTAGTGGGAGTCTAACCACAGATCGCTGGGCTATGGAACCTCCCAGACTGGTGATTTTCCAAGTCAACTGGAGGTAGTAACGGAGAACAAGTGTGGCTAAGAGAGTTTCCTCCAGACTCCTGGGTGCACAGCATGGGTCTGCCACTGATGGTAGCATGGGCTGGTGGGGGTCTTACTCAGTAGGCAGCTGATACCCATTGCTAGGCACCGGGTGGGTGTGTCTTGAGCTTGGGAACTGAGCTTCCACCAGCTAGACAGGCTACTCCCCTGCCTGGTTCCAGGTTGAACCTGCAGTTTTCTGAGGCCTGCAGTTTTGACAGCTGCAGGAACCCAGAGGCCCTCTCTGTGTGCAAGAAATTTAATTCATCACCACAGTGATGGTACCAGTAGCCCTGCAGCCAGGCCATGGGACCCCAGCAGCTGTTCCCCTGTCTACTCCCCAGAAAGCACATGAGGCTCACCCTACAATCCTGCACCCCAGGCCTCCTGGCTGGAGTGAGAGCAGCCTGGGAAATGGACCCCCAAAGTTGTTTGGCTTTCAGAGATAAGGATGCTCCACTGGGCTGCTGTACCCTTGTGATTCCAAACTCTTCCCCAGCTAAGTGTCCTGCAGAGATTCACACCGCAGCATGGATGTGGAAGGGCCTTGGATTTGGGGTTGGTAGACCTTGGCTGTGGGGCCTGTTCTGCCGTTACTTGCTTCTTGAGCTAGGTAAGCTTGTTTTCCCTTATAAGCCTCAGTTTCCTCATCTGTGGGATGGGCTGGCACATGACACAGAGGCAAATCTTACTGCCTGCTAGGAGCCACCTGCCTTAAGAGTTCCGTATAATGGTCAGTGTCTGGAAGTTTTGTTCATTTCACGGGAAGCCCCTCCCTGCATGGCAGATACCACTGGCCTCCCTTGTCTCCTAGTCACTGTCTCTGAGTGGTACCTACCCCTGCTCTGCCTCTGTTATCTTGCAGATAGACCTGGAGGGATGGTGTAATGCAGAAATGTGTCCTCCTTCAGCTGGGTGGTCATTTCGTTCCATCCTGAGATGGAAACCAGTCTTCATTTGTGGTGTGCTAAGAGGATGCCACACTCCAAACCTCATGGAGCACTGAGATGCCCCCTCCCCACTCCACCATCTGAGAGGGACATGTACCTGGGGACCCTACCGTAGAACTTTCTACCGTGGTTGGGGTGGTGGCTACTCTCAGAACTCTCCAGGGAAGGCAGTGATGTGCTGGCTGCAGGCAGATCTTCTACCCATTATAAAAAAACCACACAGAGACAGTTGGCAGGAGGCTGGAAGCACGTGGGTCTTGAAGGGTACTGGGAGAGCCTTTCGGCATCTCTGTCCTGGGGACAGAAATCTGACAGAGTACCAATCAAGGGATGGGAAACAGAACAACTCTTTCCATTGAGTGAATGGAAGACACTGATGTCCACACAGCATTGAGTCTCTTCAAGGCTCTGTCCTAATAGATTTTCATATAGTCCTGTTAATCCCATCTCCATTGTAGCATGGGGAAACTGAGGCAGAGCGAACTAAGACAAGCCGAAAGCTTCATCATTAGCAAGTAGTAGAGCTGAGAGTTAAACATGATAGCCTGACTGCATACCTGGGCTTGTCCCCTCAGGCTCCACCCCTCCAGGTGAGCCCACCCCTTGCAGCTGTGATTTCATCTAGTGTGGCTGTTTTTCTGTCCCTGTTCAATACTGGGCTATGTTCATGAGTCAGGAAGCAGCCCTGTTTGCCTCTCTATCCTCCTGGCCCTTGCCAGGTGCCCAGTAACTGCAGCTTCATGAATGAATAGGTGAATGAGCAGATGAGTGAATGGAAGGGAACATGACAGATGCCACCGGAAGGGGCGTTTGGGAGTGGGTTAAAGGGCACCCAGAATGGTGAGCATACATAGGAAAGACAACAGGCAAGGTGATACTTGCAGGGGGTGTGTTACGCCCCCAACATGTTGCTGGGGAGTCAGGATACATCAGCAGGGTTGACCTGGGCTCCAACTGCATGATGGCTTTGGGAGCCTTTATCACGCCCCCCCCCCATCACCACAGCAGGGTGATACTCTGAACCAATGTCTTTAGGGTCCTCTGAAGCTCAGCATGCCACATAGTTCCCCCCATCTCCCTCCCACCAGCTGAGGCCTCTGAGCTGCATTGTTGTCCAGATTGCTGACATTACTTCTAATCCTCAAACTGTACCTTCCCCTGGGAGGAAAAGCCTCTTTTCATGCTGAGGTAGAACGCTAAGTGTTCTGGAAGCAATTGGAAATAATCATGAGGACAAGCAGGGGGTAGTGTGTGACAGCAGAGGAGGAGAGCCCGCTCCCCCGAGAAAACAACTTTACCAAGTGCCTGGCTGGAGAGATTTGAGGCTGAGGCAGTGGGATGACTTCAGGATGAAGGCAGCAACCAGGGAGGGGTGGTGGCAGTTGGGGAAGCCAGCCTCTCACCCGGGCAGCTTGTACACATGCGGGAAATGAGGGCATAAATCTCCAGGACGGTGTGTGTCAGTCGGGGAGATGGGTAGGCCCGCGGTGTAGGAAATAATGAGTTAAGAGAATCATTGGGTGAGTAAAGAGAAATATCAGAAATCAAATTGCAGGGAAGATTTCAAGTAATCATAAAGGGTTTTCTTCAAATATATTCACTGTTAAGAGCTACAGATGCCAGGAGAGAAAATTGGTTCACTTACAGTAATAGTGGTGAGGCTGGGGGGCAGAGCGGTCTTATTAACTGGGCACCTCCTGCTCCCCAGGGGTGCTGGGTGTGGGGAGGAGGGCCTTGTTCAAGGACAAGGGGTGGGAGGAGGGTTGGTATCTCTCTGGAATTAAGCTGATGGCCAGTGCAGGCTGAATGAGAGACAGCTTGGAGAAGGACATTATGATCCCAACAGCTACCGGCTCCCTGAATGACAGCGGTCTAGCCACCAACTCAGGCATTTGTCGGTCTGTGATGAGCAGAGCTCTACTGGGTGTGTGATAGAGTGGAGACACTTGGAAGTATGGTGGCTTCTCTGGGTGTACAACGTACTAATGAGATGAGCCACACCCGAAGGCAGGAGGGGAAGACCTCCAAGATAAAACCCCAGGGTAAGAGCTGTCCACAATCACAGAGTGGCTGAGCTTCAGGGACCACATGGTGGCCACTTAGGCTTCATTCTTACATGCTTCTCTGTTGCTGTGATACAACAGTGACCTGGGGAGGAAAGGGTTTACTTGGTTTACAGGCTCTAGGCCACCACTGAAGGAAGCCAAGGCAGGAACCTGGAATTAGGAACTAAAGCAGAGACCATGGAGAAGCACTGCTTATGGGCTGGCTCAGCTGCCTTCTTTATACAGCTCGGGACCACCTGCCAAGGGACAGTACTGCCCACAGGCCCACAGTAGCCTGGGTCCTCCTACATCTATTAGCCTTAAAGAAAATGTCTCACAACCACGGCCACAGGCCTATTTGATCTGGGCAATTCTTCAGCTGAGGTTCCCTCTTCCCAGGCGACTCTAGGTTTGTGTCAAGTTGACAGCTGAAGCTGATTACAGCAGACCCACTTGCCTTTCCCAGGATCCCTCCCTGAATAAGACATTCATTGCACTAACTGTGGTAGATCCCTCCTTCACCTGAACAGGGGAAACCCAAGGTGATCCTGTCATCTGGAACAGCCCAGGGAGTGGGTTGGAGCCAGTTTAAACACCTCTGAGGGCACACGCAATATGATGGACAGTTTTGCAAAAGGCACAGGCAGATTCATCTGGCTTTATCATAACGACTTTCATGCCAGTTCCCTGAGACAGCCCTAGTTCTTATAAGATGATGTGATGTGGCCCTGGTGGTGGGTTACCAGGTGCCTGAATCAGGAAATCCCTGTCTTTGACAGTACATAGTAAATGCGTTTTTCTCCAGAGAGAGGATTCCTTAGACTGCCCGGCCCTTGTGGCAGAGGGCACACACTGCTAGCATTCAAGGCTCTTTGCGTCTCAAACACTCTTTGTTTTTCATGTTAGTGTCTATTCATTGCATGAATGTTTTTTGTGCTGTTTTTCCAAATGTACCTCAAATACTTTGGTCATGTTCACCCCCTATTGGACTCTAAGCACACTCTGCCCTCCTGCTGGTTCCTTTCTCTTTCTTCCACTTTCTTGTCTTGGTTTAAAAAATGTTTTTAATCCAGATTTTTTTTATTTGAGAGAAAACATGAAATGTCTATCTTTATCAGATTAGCTTAATTCAGACAGCATAATAATTTTGGATTCCATTATTTTCCTGTATGATTTTTATTCTTTTAAAAACAGATTTATATATTCATGTGAATGTGGATGTGTACACATGTGTGTGTGTGTGTGTGTGTGTGTGTGTGTGTGTGTGTGTGTTGATGGGTACTTGCAAAGCTAGACACGGGCTTTGCATTCCTGGAACTGGAGTTGCAGGTGTTTGTAGGACAGCTGGCGTACATGCTGGGATCAGAATTCTGGTCGTCTAATATGGTAGTAAATATTCTTAACCACTCAGCCATCTCTTCAGCTCCTGGTTTTGTTGTAGAATATTATTTTAAGATGTGTTACATTTGTTTATGCTGTGGTGCATTCTTTTATATTGCATTTGTTTAACTGTGAAGCTGTGTTACTTACTGTGCCTGTCTGAAACACCTGACTGGTCTAATAAAGAGCTGACCAGTCAATAGCAAGGCAGGAGAAAGGATAGGCAGAGCTGACAGGCAGAGAGACTAAATAGGAGGAAAAATCTGGGAAGAAAAAAGATTGGGGTACAAGAAAAGAAGGAGAGAGGATACCAGGGACCAGCCACCCAGCTACATGGAAGCCATGAGTAAGAAGTAAAGAAAGGTATATAGAAATAGAGAAAGATAAAAGCCCAGAGGCAAAAGATAGATGGGATAATTTAAGAAAAGCTGGCTAGAAACAAGCCAAGCTAAGGCCAGGTATTCAAAAGAAAGAATGTCTCTGTATGTGATTATTTGGGAGCTGGGTGGTGGGCCCCTCAAAAAGCCAAAAGATTAAAACAACCAACTATATGGTTTAGTTCTTTTTTATGCCTAAATAAAACCCCATTTGTAGGGCCAGGGAGATGGCTCAGCAGGTAAAAGTGACCGCTGCACAGTCTTATAATCTGAGACCAGTCCCCAGAACCCACATAAAGAGCCAGATGTGGTGGGTGAACATCTGTAATCCTAGCACTACCATGGTGAGATGGGAAGAGGAGCCAGGGCAAAGGCCAGATGCTCCAATGCGTAGCCCAGAGGCAGAAGTAAGAGAGACCTTGCCTCAAAACAAGGTAGGAGGAGAGAAACAATTCCTGAAGAGTTGTCCTCTGACCTCCACATGCATGCTGGGATATCTGTAGGCACCTCCCCCACTCCCCTCCCCCACCCAACACACACACCAATATAAAATAGTAAAAAAAAGTCCATTGGAGATATAGGCTTCATTTTTCTTTATTTATTAACCCATTAGTTGATGTATAGGATGACTCTGTAATGTGAACATTGTCTACACAAACATTCCTAAAAGGATTATCTAGGACAGGATGTCAGGACTTTGAGAAACCCCTGGATTATTGATTCCCAACTCTTCCCAACTGCAATGCTACAGTTTGTGCTCTGTATGGGTCAGTGCTGAGGTCTTCTGCTCACTGATGGATACTTAGAAGAAGGTCTAACTGCCCAGCAGGGTAATCAATGTGTGGAAGTCCCTGCTAGGCAACCACTATCTAGAAAGTTCACCCCAAGTAATCTGCAGCATGCTGTGGGGAGACTTGTTCTGTAAAAGTCAGCTCTCTGTATCTGTTGCATTTCTCATTGCTGTGACTAAACACCTGAGAACTGACAGGAGGAAAGATTTATTCAGGCTCGAGGTTTGGGAGGGTAGTGTCCGTTGTGGAGAAGCATGGCAGGGATCGTGGTGGCTGGGATTCCTCACATCCCCATGCACCAGGAAGTACAGAAAAGGGGATGCTGATGCCAACATGCTTTCCTGCCTTCCCTTTTAATTCATTCTGGAAAGCGCAGCCCATGCTACATTGCTACCCATATTTCAGGGTGTGTCTTCCCTGCTCAGCTAGATCTCTCTTGAAATGTCCTCACAGAATCCAGTGAATCCAGTCAAGTGGACGATCAAGATTAACTATCAAAACCCCACTCCTTGTCAACATACCACCCAAATCTATCTACTTAAAATCGTACCACTGAGTGCCCCCATGAAGCTCATGGCACAAGAACCTCTCGAGTGCTGTCCTGCTTCTGTCAAAGGGATTTCCCCATGCCCATGAAGAAGGAGGTTGTTCAGGAGACAGCCACTGTTCTGAGTGTCTCTGCCTCAGGCGATGCTGGTGTCTCACCAGGCCCCAGGCTTTCTCTCCGGTCTCCCCCTCCTCGGCTCTGCCTTTCCCAGGCTGCTAATTAAAAGTATCAAAGCCGAGCAGGGCTGTCTCATTACATGTCCTGTTTATGTGACTCTAATGTGCTTAGAGATGATTTGAAGGGCTGCAGAAGTTTCTCCACGTCCAGCCCGGAGCTGGCAGCCCCGAGATAAGAGGATCGGGAACTGGTCTCCGAACGAGTTCTAACATAAACCAAAAACACATTAACGTGGCTGAGGAATTAAACATAACAGAGATGTTGCACATTTCTCTGATTAATTAGCTGTTCAAGTTAATTTTGCTGCTTGTAGAGACAAATCAGGAGTCTTAATAGAGGTGTGATTTCCTACTGACCACAGAGGTGCTGGGATGGAGCATCTGGGACCAGCAGGGACCACATACAGGGAAACTCCAGGGGAAGGCTGCGGCCACTTGGGGACTTTCCTTTACTCCTGGGCTTCCCTAGGACACAGGTCCACAGAGTGAAAGGAAGGGTGAAGTTGGGACCAGCAGGCTCAGAATCGCCCCTTCTCCCCCTGCCCATTGAGAAGAGATGGTAATTCACTTCCTGAGGACAGGGGCTGGCTGGACAAGGGGAGCTACTGGATGGTCCTAGCCATCCAGACCCCACACTTAGGACTTTACTCATTCGTTCTCTTACTCAACAACTATAGCTTTAGTCTATTCCACATAGTAGGCTCTTGGTTCTCCATGGGGAGACGAAAATGAAGACATTAAAATTTTTATTTAAAAGATTTGTTTTTTTTTTATGTCTATGTGTGTGAATGTACATGTGTGTGAAGGGACTGATGGGGTCCAGAAGAGGTGGCCCATAATGCTGGTGTCTACATCCATTCAGCACTGTCTGGGTTTGGACAGACTAGGCCTTCCTTTCTAAAAATAATCATACATGTATAGGGTCCAGGGATCAACCTTGGGTATCATTCAGGTTTTTATGTACCCACCTCTTTCTTTCTAAAACACTTGTCTTCCCCTCCTCCTTTTTATTTTATGTGCATTGGTGTGAGGGTGTCAGATCCCCTGGAATTGGAGTTACAGACAGTCTTGAGCTGCCATGTGGGTGCTGGGCATTGTACCGCTGAGCCCCAAGCTCATCATTTTTATGGAGATAGCATCTCTCACTGGCCTGGAGCTTTCCAGGTAGACTAGGCTGGTTAGTCAGTGAGCCCAAGGGCTCCCCTGTCTGCTCCTCCCCAGTGCTGGGATTCCAAGTGCACTCCACCATACCCAGCTACCTCTCTGTGCTCTGGGGATCAAACTCAGATCCTCATGCTTGCACAGCAAGTCTTTTACTGACTGAGACACTTCCTCAGCCCTCAATTTTAAATTAATTTAAGAATAGATCAAACATGAAAAGATGGAAGACCTTACTTGACTGTATGTCCAGCCTTGGACTTGCTGTAGAGTCATATAGGCAGGCCCCTGCTTTCATCCTAGACACATCTTTCACTGGTGAGTTCTGGGGCTCTGGGGTTCTCCACCTTGGTCTTGTCTCCAGCTAGATCCTTCCCCACTAGAGAAAAACCTCAGGGCAGGGCTTTGCCGGACACGGGCACTCCTGCTGGGCCTAGCAGGCAGGTGCAAGAGGCCGGGATGCCACGGCTCACAGTGAGGAGAACTCTCCAAAGGTGGTAGGACTGGACCGCTGCCCCATGGACTCAAATGCATAGCCAGCAGGAGCTGAACGGGGGCAGAGTGATGTGGGCTCAGGGGCACTGTTAAAGGGGCCCGTCCCCAGGTGAAAGTTACAGCTGCTGTTTAGCTGTTCACTTGGCTAGGCTGGTTGCAATCCATGACTGGCAGATCTTCCATCTTTTTAGAAGAAGTCTTAATTCAGTCTTTTTGGGAAACAGAGAATTTTGTAGGTTTCAAAGCACTGGTCTTGGATATACAATATTGAATGCTACTGTGTAGGTGAACAGTATGAGGCAGGGGACCTGTTTCTGTCTATGAATATGTCAGTTAGAGTTATCGGTAGACGGTCATACAGAAAACAAGGAAACAGAGCATCAGTGGCTTAATAGAGCTAAGCCTCTCTCATAGAAAAGTGGAGGCAGCCATTCCGGGCCAAAGCGATCACGTTAGTTTCAAGGAAGGTGAGATGGTCTCCACTTAGGACGTTTATTTGCCAACTAAATTCTGTATTTGTTTTCACAGCTAGGGATCAAGCCAGGCAAGTACTCCACCACATCTCAGTTCTCAGGCGCCTAATTAAACAGTAAATGTCCCAATACAGTGGGACAGTGGGACAGTGGTTCTAAACCACTCTAGTCGTCTCTGACTGGGTTGCCTTCAGTGTGAGAACTGGTGGCCCAATCCCTTCTGAGTAACTGGGACATGGACGAGGGCACCAGACCTAGACAGCACCCTCATCTCTTTCTGCTTCTTATCCTTTCTCAGGTTGATTTATTTTATTTTATGTCTATGAGTGTTTTGCATGTATGTGTTTGCACCACATGTGTGCCTTGTGTCTATGGAGGAGAAGAGGGCATCACATCTCCTGCAACTGTTGGCCAGCAACCATGTGGGTGTTGAGAACTGAACCATGCCATCCGCAAGAGGAGTAAATGCTCTTCACCACTGAACCGTCTCTCCAGCTCTCCCTTTCCTCTTCTCCTCCATTTGCCTCATGATTTAAAGTGTCCCCAAAGGCTCTGTTGCTGAAGGCTTGGTTCCCAGCAAATAGATCTATTGAATAGTGGCTGAATCACAAGACCACAGACTTCACCAGCATGTGACTGCATTGAGCGCTCATACACGGAGGAGCTCTTAGGAGGTGTGGCCTGGCTAGCGGAAGTAAGTTACAGGGGCTGCCTTTGAAGGTCGTATTTTGTCCCCATGTTTCTTCTATCTGATTCCCAGCCACCATGAGGTAATGTCTTACTCCACCACATCATATTCTGCCCCAACATGAGCCCACAGCAATGGCACTAAGTGACCATGGACTGAGCCCTCTGAAATCGTGATGCAAAATAAATCCTCCCCTTTTTAGGTTGATTTTCTTGGGTATTTTGACACAGTGAAGAAAAACAGATGGGAATCATAACTATATATTATATTATATGTAATACTATTATATATTACAGATAGTTATCATCATAACTGTATATGCTATTGCTCATAACTGTAACCAAATAAACACCTGACAAGAAGCTGAAAGATTTATTTTGAGTGACAATTCTAAGAACTGCAGTCCTTCATGATGATGACAGTGTGAGAGCAGGAAGAAGAGGAGGAGAGGAGAAGGAGGAAAGGAAGAGGAGGCTTTACTACTGAGCCCCGCAACCCCAGAACCTGTGGGAGGGTGCCACCCACTTCAGAGTGACTCTTCTATTTTTAGTTCCTCTGCTCTGGAAATGCCCTCATGGGCCCACCCATAGGTCTGTCTCCTATATTTCCCTAATTCCAACTAAGTTGACCAGGAAGATTAACCATCAAAACAATTTACATTATTATCACCACCACCGTTAGTGCTATCATTACTATGAACCCTTCATTCACCCACCATTATCATTCTCACCACCATAACACTCAGCTCCACCATCATCACCACCGCCATCATCATCACCACCTCAATATCAGCAGTATCACCTTTATTACCACCACCATCATCATCACCATTATCACCACCACCATCATCATCACCATTATCACCACCATTACCACCACCACCACTACCACCATCATCTCCACCACCATCATTGCCGTCACCACTGTCACACCACCACTACCACCGTCAGCATCAGTACCACAGTGAGAGGTGGACATCATCACACTACAATCACTCTTCACATCATCTATCTTCATCATCCCAACCAAAGATTATGGTCATACTTTTGCCAGAGGCTAAGACTGGTAATCCCCATCCCTCTGTGTGGGACAATTAATTGATCATCATGTAATTATAATACATACCATCCGTGGATCGTTTATCTTCAGAGAAACTGTTCTAATCGTTCACATGTGTTAACTCTTTTTATCTCGAGCAATCCAAGACATTGCTTGCATTTCACTGACAAGAAAACTGAGGCACAAATAGGGAGATTTTTTTTAGACAGCATGGAATGAATGATCATAGTGAACACACAAACCTTGTCTGGTCCTCTAGAAGAAGTGTTAAACTGGAAGAAAAGAGGAATCCTAGAATGGGTTCTGGGGATGCAGAACATTCACTGGTCCAGAATGATGTGGTGAGCTATGCTGAGCTGTCCAGCCTGTGAAAGAGACCCTAAGGGACGCCTCTTTCCCCTGATTTTTCAGGTGTCATGGGGAGAAGCTGGGCCTATCCTTGGTCCTAGTGGAGCAGGTGAACAACTTACTCCGGCTTTTTCTAGAAACATCAGATGCACATGGCTTCTTTCAGGATACCTTCTCTCAGCCTCAAGACCCAGTGGCTTCGCTCTAGGACTCCTCTGAAGCTTACAAATATCCATGCACTTATAATCATCTGCATAGGAGCGTCTCTCACTCCAGACTGTCACCCCAGAGAGCAGACTCCCCGACACCATTGATTCATGCCAGGGTCTAGCATCAGGCCTTCATTATTAGCGTGTGGTTGCTATGTCTATGAACGAATAACAACAAAAATCTGGGTACAAGGGCTGAAGATATGGCTCAGTGGTCAAGAGAATTGCTGCTCTTGCAAAGGACTCAGTTCAGTATCCAGCACCCACAGAGGTCAAACTACCTGTAACTCTTGTTTCTGTTCCAGGGGGTCAGACATCCTTTTCTGATCTCTGACACCAGGCACACATCCAGATGTGATGCACATACATACATGTAGAGAAACACTCATTCACATAAAGCAAAAAAAAAAAAAAACCCAAATAAACAAACAAAAAACAAAAACTAAAAGTATATGGGTGGATTTCTAGCACTACCAGCAGGTTTCACCAGCTTTTCAACCCTCAGCTTTATCTTCTGAAAAATGGGTCTAATACTCCCAGCACTGTCATGAGCAGTGCACAGAAATCTCTCCCCACAGGTGGGTGTGATCTATGCAAATCATTGTAACAGGTCTTCAAAGTAGAATGTGGACTTACCTACAGTTCATAGTGTGGACAGGAGACGTGGAGGGGAGCCGGGCTTGTTGAGAACTCTGGTCTTTTTGCAGCTCCTGTGGCTTCCAGCCCCAGAGATTTGTCCCCCATGCCTGTTTGATCCTTCTCTCTACCTGCTTCAGAGTCGAGGAAGGTTGGAGGATGGGCGCAGGGGGAGCATGAGCTGAGCAGGGATAGGAAGTGTGCTGAGGAAGAGCTCAGGGATGAGGCTCTCACTCCCACTCACCCTGCCCCTGAGAAACTCTATTTTCTAAGTTATGTTCCTGACACATTGTAGTAAGTGTCAGGGTTGAAGATTTATTTGTTTTTTATTTATCTGTATGAATGTATGAGTGTATGCCAGTGCCCATGGGAGCCAGAATTGAACATTGGATTTGCTTGGAGCTGGAGTTTCAGGTGTTCTGGAAATGGAACTCAGATTATGTGGAAGACTGGTGAGTTCTTATACCCTTAGCCACCACTCCAGCCGTACATAGAGGGAACTTAGCCCCAACATGTCTATGATTATTTTGTTTGTTTTGTTTGAGACAGGACTTCTCTGTGTAACACTGATTGTCTTGGAACTTGCTTTGTAGACCAGGTTGGCCTTGAACTCAGAGATCTGCCTGCCTCTGCCTCCAGATTGCTGGTATTAAAGTCATGATCTACCACTGCCCAGCATGTAAAACCTGAAAAGTTGTTGTGCTAGATGTCCACTGTCATGGTTCATGGAGAAACAGGCCCTCCCAGTTATTGGCAGAGTTTGAAATAAAATTCTATACTGATCCTGCATTACAAGTTCCTCTCAGGACTGAAATCATTTTCTTTATGACTAGGGACCCCTGAGGATGGACCATGTCTCCCTCCGACTGTGGCTCCTGACAACAGGACTGTGTCACACTAAGCTTGGATGAGCTTTTTCGTAAGGCTGTATCTCCTACTGAATGAAAGATTCCCAGTGGCTGCACTGTTTTTCCTAGGATAGGATCGCATATCCCTCTTTAATTAAAAACTTCGTACAGAGAATGAGGCTTTCTCGTGCTCAGCCTCACTGTCTCCATTTGTGCGTTGAGCCTAACAGCGCTCTCCGGATGGCTGTGTGTGGCTCTGATGCTAAAGCATTGTAGTCATCCTCAGGGTTCCCTCTATGGGACAGAACGCCATTTCTTCCCCAGCGAGTGGGTTTCCCTCAGTGACTTGTTTCTAATGAAAACAGAGCAGCGGTCTGGCTTGTAAGGCTAGGTCAAAGGAAGGGCTAGACACCCACCTTGCTGCCATCGTGGCCTCTGCCTGCCTGCCTATCCGTCTCTGCCTCTCCCTCTCCTTGTCTTTCTCTGTTTACTTCCTATTAGAACTCTAGCCAGATGTGAGAAAGACACAGTACAGGAGGAGCTGTGCAGCTATTCCCAGCTGGCTCTTTTGTGAGAATTCCTTCCACAGGGAGATGGAAATAACGTCTGTCTCCTCTTCCTAAGGCCCCCGTGACAAACCAAAGTTCACTCTGGGGAACCAGTGAATTTATTAGGCTTACAAAGCGTGGGTGGGGGGTTACTAATGGGAGTGTGGGTGACTCTTCACCCACTGTGGATGATGGGTGACTTCACCCATAGTGACACAGATGGGACCCCTTCTGTCAACTTTCCTAAGCCTATATACATTAACATCTTTCCGAGACGCGTGAAACTAGGAGCAATTGGGGCAGAACTACATGCAAACAGTTGGGGGAGGATCTGGAATAACAGGCGAGGATTCAGTGACCCTCCTATCCCCTCCTATGAGGGGATAAATAAGCCCCATGGAGACGGACTCTCCTAAGCAGGCACCACTGATTGGATGAAGGCGGCAGCTGCTTGGCTGGGAGGATTGCATTATGATGGGTCCTGTGACAGCAAGCATTGGCCACCGGGAACTTCAGTAAGACAGATGCCTCTGAGGTGATGCTGTGGGATTGCCTTTGGTGAGAGATCTGACCAGGAACTCTTAGCTGAGCCCAGTCAACTCTCAGATTCATGAGAAAGATGAGCAACAATTATTGCTTCAAGTAACCTTGTTGAGGGTTTATCAGGCAGTGGTTAATATCAAGAAAGGTTTTAAATAAAACCACCATGTCTAGCTTCTGGTCAGTATTTCATGGGTCAGCTTGCCGTGTTGTGTTCTCCTCTGTGGGGCAGGCAGCTGGGCAACTCCATCTGCAATTCCTGCAGGTGAGAGCAGGTGAGCTGGAAGAGCCTAGAGAAGCCAAGAAAGAGCCATGTGGCCCTGCTGACTGTGATATTTGACTAGAGGCTTACAGCTTCTCATCCCATCCCATCATGTCTTCTAGGTCACTCCAACACTCTAAGGCAGGTCCACTCCATTGTGCAGAGCAGAGGATAGATGTTCAGGGATGTGTTTTGACAGCTTGTTTACAGCCTGGGAGCCTGTCAGTGTGGAGCTGACGGGATACCAACTATCAGTAGCCTGCCCGCACACCTTACTCCTCGCTCCTCTGCTTTCTTCCCACTCTCAGCCCATCAAGGATCAACTGATTAGGAAGAGCCCTGAGGTATTAATCAGCACTGCACAGCAGGAAGCCTGTTGGACGTCTCTCCCCAAATGCCCTTGGTTTATTGGAGAACATGGATGTTGGTCAGTTTCCTTCCTTTGGTGAATTCCCAGACACTTGATAGCTCAGACTGGGCCCCTTACTGCTCCCATCTGCCTCAGTGCCCCATAATCAATCCCACTGCTGAAAAAGCAGTCCCTTTTCTGCCTCCTCTTTGCTGAGGACTTCTCTCCAGAGACCTACAGATGTAAATATTAGGTCCAGAACTTCCAGATTGCCACCATATTGCCTCTGATAATTGCTTCTTCGGGGGAAACATTTCAGCTGTTTTAGTGGTTTTGCGGGGAGACTTGGTGTAACTGTGCTATAAAATCTCAGGTGTTGGCTAGAGGTGTCAGTGGGGAAAGGCAATTGCCAGCCAATCATGAAAAGCAGAGTTTGGTCCCTGAGACCCACATGGTAGAAGGAGAAAACTGACTCTTGCAAGTTGTCCTCTGACCTCCATGCAGGCACTGCAGTGTGCACACACACAAATACAAGTAATTTAATTCTTATTTAAAAATGTCAAGCGGATCGACCAAAAACATATTAAAAAGATATGTTGTGGATAGGTGAGATAACAGTGATGGAGATGAAGGTCACAGACACCTGACTTCATCCCTTTCCTCAGAAGGCTCTGGGAACATGCTGGTCCTTCTGTGGCCCAAGGGTAAGTGTGCCAAGGCTTGGAAGCCTCCTGGAGTGAGGGATGGTTCTCTTCTTGATCCCAGGGGTCTATGGCAAGAGCAGAGTCACTTCTGGTACCAGGTCAGAGGCAGCAGCTCTCCCCTAGACTTGCTTCTCATGCTGGAATGCACAGGGAGTGTTTTCTTTAGAAAAACTTGGATCGATTACTTATTCTGCTGGAAATAAATAGGCCTGGTGGCCCCGGGCCGAGATGAGTGGAAACCTTGGGCTGCCGCTGCGAGGTCAGACCTGCCTCCACCCTTTCAGCACCATGGCCAGCACCAGCGTGGGAGGAGCTGAAGGGAGAGCTCTTCAGCCTCTAGGGACCCATTTGCCTCCAAACTCTAGACCATGCCCTTCAACCCAAGAGGAAGAGATGGCAGCAGAGCCCATCCTCAGGCCACTGTATGTGGGGTCAGTGCCCTGGAGAGGTAAAAAACACTTTTCATTCAGAGCCCAGACTTTTCTTATTACCTTAAAAAAAAAGGGTTGGCTCTAATCAGAGCAAATTAATTCCATTTTATTTATTTTATTAGCTTTTTAGATTTATTCTTAATTTATTCTTAATTATGTATATGTGATGGTACCCACATATATGTATGTCAGTGTGTAGGTGTGCTTGAGTGCAGTACCCATTGAGGCCAGAAGGGGCGTCAGATCCCAAGGAGCTTGAGTCACAGGCAGTTGTGAGCTGCCTGATGTGGGGGTTGAGCCACTTCTCCAGCTTAGATGAACTCATTTTTAAAGGCGTTTAAAACACTCTGATTCTCAGTCTCTCTGAGCGTTTAGGAGAGGGAGAATTACAGGATCTGGAGACGATGCAAGCCCTGCTTGTGGAGGTCTTAGGCTGTCTCTGTGCCTTCAAACTGAACCTCATTCCTGGAGCAGGTGAGCTGTCATCTTCCTGCTGTAGGCTACACAGAAGAACGGGAGGGAAAACAGCACAGTGGCAGGTCCCTGGGGCCTCGGCAGGTAAGAGAAAACAACAACAACAACACCACCACCACCAACAACGAATGAATGGCTATAGAATCTGCCTTGTTCGTAAGACCTGACACCTGCCTTTCTTGAATCCCTGGTATGATAGAGTCCCTGAACTATTCCTGTGACGAGCTCCATGTGGGCCATATCCTGGTACCCACCTCCACCACAGTAGCCACAGTGAAAGCAGAATTGGCAGAGAGTCCCTTCTGTCCAGGGCAGTTTCATTTGTTACCCACAAAAGGCCCAATCACAAATCTAGGGAACATCCAAGTCTTACTTTCCTTGTCTGCTGGCTGAAGCTTTCTATAGAGCAAGGCTGACTCTGAATCCCATGCCTCCCTCTCTCCAGTGCTAGGATTATAGGATACTCCATGCTACCCAGGTTATGATGTGTGTGTGTGTGTGTGTGTGTGTGTGTGTGTGTGTGCATTCATGCACGCACATGTGCACTCTATACATTATTGTTTAAGACAGGTCTCTCTGATGCTAACCGATTTAGGTAAACTGGATGGCTAGCATGCCTCAGGGGTATTCCTGTCTCCACCTGTGCTACACATCATTACACTTTGATCTTGTGGGTACTGAGTTTCCAAACTCAAGTTGTCATGCTTACACAGAAGCCATTTGGCCAATGCCTCTAACCCCGAGTGTCTCAACGCCCTGAATCTCTTTTATCTTACAGTTGTTAACTCTCTGTCTTCAGGTGTTCTCATTGCTTTTCAGACTTCCTGGGTAAAATGTCATCATGAGGAAGATGGCCAAATTCAAGATAGGCAGAGCCACCAAACTTACCAGGTGTATAAAAGCTCTACCCACAGCAAGTATAGAATCAATGTTACTTACTATCCCACAATTCTCTCTATTTCAGTTTGCTTCTGTTGCTGTGACAGAACACTCTGGGGAGGAACTCAGGGGAGGAAAGGGTTTATTTGGCTTACACTTCTAAGTCATAATCCATCACTGAAGGATGTCAGGCTGGGTACTCAGGCAAGAATGTGAACCAGAAGCCATGGGGTAACACTGCTTGCTGGCTCACTTCAAGGCTCATGCTTAACCAGCTTTCTTATACAGCACAGCAGCACCTACTCGGGTGCTGCCCAGAGTGAGACAGAGCCCCCTGGATCAGTTAACAACCGAGACAGCCCCCACAGATAAGTCCACACGTCGAGCTGATCTGAGATATCCTTCAGCTGAAACTCCCTTCTCAGGTGATCTTGGGCTGTGTCAAGTTGACAGTTGAAGCTTACTAGGACACCACTTAGGAGTCTGTGGATGGCAAAAAGAAGCCAGAGAAAGCAAGCAACCTGCCCAGTGACACACAGATAGTACACGACAGCCTAGGATTTGACCTTAGGTCTCTGTCCCCAAAGCTTGTGTCCTTCCTGCAGGGAGCAGAACCTGCCTTGTTCTTGTCAAGAACAAGCTCAAGAACCATGATTCCTCTCTCCCAGTCCTTGTCCCATGAGGCCAGCAGCCAGCAACTGGTACTGAAAATTTGCCAGACCCCTCACTGATGCCCAGGGTACACCCATGCCCCTCCTGCCTGCTCTCTCTGTTCTGTCTCTGTGGCACAAGCACCACCTTCTCTCTGCCTAGCAAGTCAGACAGCTGGGAATATTAGCTTTACTGGAGCTGTCTCCTGAGAGGCAGGGCTACAGCCTAAGGTCAAGCATGGAAAATTCCTGCTTTCTGAGTCTTCCTAACCCACAGGTGGCCATCCACTCTGAGGAGAGCAACTGTGGATCATTTATCAGTGTCATGCTTTCTGCCTCGTCTTTTTAATTTTTAAAAATTTTTTTCCTTCCATTTGTGGATTCTTCGGCTTCAGTTCTCTTTGTTCCTTGAACTTGCTGCAGAGGAACTTTGCAATTTCAAGGGAGTAGACCAAATGCCTTCCTTTGAACTTTCTTTTGGTTTTGTCTTCCCTTCTAATTATCAAGCATCTCTGTAGGTCCCTTCCCAGAAACACTCGGAGCGCACACTTGGTTCCCTGTTGCGGACCTTCAGGCTTTCCTCTGGGGTCCAATGGCCTGTCCTTGCACTTGTGTGAAAGACAGAGTAAGAACCAGGAGCTTACTCTCCACTCTCAGGCACTCTCTGACTGAGGGAGCATGCCTGCAAGAAGAACACGCTATGTGTTCTGTGCATGTGTGCACAGCCATGTGTGACACTATTCCTGGGAGGTGCACACAACCTCCTCCCCACATGTGGAACTGATGACAAGGTGAAGTACAAATACTACCGAAGTCCAACTTGGTGAATCATTTTTCCTGGGGTTACTTACAGGAATATGGGTGAGAGTATGGTAGCAGGGATGACTCAAAGACAGTTGTATCACCAAAGGGTAGTTAGTGAGTGACAGCTCATGAAAGCTGGAAACCTGGAACACAATTCGCAGCTTGACGGCAGCTCAACAGGGTGGAGACTGACTGCCTCTTTCAGGCAGCTACAGTGGTCTGAGCCACGTTCAGGCTGTTCAGTTGGTCTCTCCTTCTTCCAGGATGCTTGGCTGGTGCAAACCTCTTCTAAGAAGCTCAGCAGTCCTTACTGTTTATAAATGCTTGGAAGAGAGGGTCTAGTGAATCTGTTCAGTTTTAGGAACTTCCTGAAACCTTTGAGTTGTTCTTTTCTGGAGCTTAAGGATCTTCCCTGAAGAATGGAATGTTTCACCTCTCATTGGAACAATGGTTCTTGGCCTGTGGGTTGTGACCCCTTTGTGGGTCAGATGGCCCTTTCACAGGGATCACATACCAGATATCCTGCATATCAGATATTTATGTTACAATTCATAACAGTAGCAGAATTAAAGTTATGAAGTAGCAATGAAATAATTTTATGGTCGGGGGCGGGGGTCACCACAACATGAGTAACTTTATTAAAGGGTCACAGCATTAGGAAGGTTGAGAACCATCACTTTAGAACACCTTGTGTTTTAATGAACTTCCCTCTGAGATGGATGGTTTTATCTTGGAGGAAATTGCTGTCCGAAGGCAGTGTAGTCTCCATCACTGAACAGGTACTAAATCCCCTGGAGGCTAGGTGCTATTCTAGGTGCTGGGACACATAGGTCACCAGGACAGACAAGGACACTGCTCCTGTGGATTTGTGCACTCAGAGCACCCCAATACTTGTTATCTTCTATGTCTACACTCCCTTAGGAGGGCAGGAGATCAACAGTCAGAGATTCTGGCTCCCTCGACTATGGCCTAAGCTCATTCCACTGCCCTCGGGCAAAGAGTTCCTGCTATGCAGACATGGGAGGTTCTCACCCGAGGGTTCTGAACCCTCACTGTACTCTTCCATTCTTTTGCAGAAGGGAGGGGTCACTACTCAGCCAGTCCCCTCGTGGTTATACGCCTCCTATCTCCCATGTGTGCTGAAGAAGATGTGAGTGGAAATATTCATCACAGCTTTTTGTTGCCACTGAAACAATGGGAGAAGACAGAACAGCAGCATCCATCTATCCGGAGGAAGTGATTGACAGTGCTACATCAATCAGCATGAACACGGCTCAAATGGGCGACGTTGAAACAAAGAGAAGCCAGCTACAGGGCTGGGACATGGCTCAGCAGCGGGAAGTGCTTTCTGTCCAGGTCTGCTGACCTGAGTGCTGTTCCTGTTCCGTTTACAGGGCCAGAGGAGCTAGCAACACCTGCAAAGCCAGTCCCGGAGCAAGGTGGAAACAGAGGCGGGAGAACTGGACTGAAACTCATGGGCCAGCTACCTGGGAGTGTCCTATGCAGCAGCAGTAACAGAAGAAAGACTCCAAGCAACAGGGAAGATGAGAACTGGCTGCTGAAGGTAGTCCTGACCTTCAACACACACACACACACACACACACACACACACACACACACACACACACACACAGAGAGTAAATAAAAATTTAAAAACAAAAATCAAGTTGTATATTATGTAACAAATATGCCATTTTCATAAAGCCAAAAAACATGAACCAGCTCTACATGCTGTTTAGAAAGACCTTGAAAAGGTGTTAGAAATAAACGTGATAAACATCAGATTTGGAGTCTGGCGAGCCTGGGTGGTGTTTATAAGGGCTTCCATTGGTGTTGTATGCTTCGCTCTGTGATGTGCTTGGTGGGTACCTGGTGTCTGTTACATCATTAACAATGTGTTCCAACCCAAAGATTTCATTTTAAAAGATGTGACCCTGAAGGGAAAACCAGGAAGGGAATTTATCCAGAATCCCTCCAGAGTCAACAATTGGCATCAGGAGGGGCCTTTCATTTTTGTCTACAAGTAGCTGGGAAGTTTGGGGTCTTTCCCCTCCACATAAGCGCCTTCCACTTAGAGAGAATGACTAGCACTTCTTTGAAAAGATGCCAGTGATTATCTGTGAGGTTGCTGAATTTGTTCACAGATAAAAACATTGGTGCGTGTGTGCGTGCATGCGTGTGTGTGTGTGTGTGTGTGTGTGTGTGTGTGTGTGTAAGCATGTGAGAGTGTACATGAGTGTGCGTGTGTGAATTTCAGTGGACTACTTGCAGGAATCGGGTCTCTCCTTCCACCATGAGGGATCCAAGTGTTGAATTCATATTGTCGGACTGGGTAGCAAGCTCCCTTACCTGCTGAGCCATCTTGCCAGCCTTGTTTACTTGTGTTCTGACTTCAGTGTGCTTTGTGTAGTTAACCTGGTGCTGTAGTCTGGGCCACCCTGCCTTCTTACCTTTTTGCAGTGTGAGGACACCTGTGTGAGACAGTGAGCGACAGAGGCAGGACCTTTTTCTATAGCTTGCCAACCAATGAGAAAGACAGGGTTGAACTTCTTCCTCTCTGAGGCCACACAGGAACCATCCCTGAGAACCATTCTCCATCACATGAGTGAGAAGACCTCTAGGTTCTTTCAAGTTCCTTCACATGGGTACCATGGCTCAAAACTGCCCGGTCATGTCCTTTCTGATTGGCACTACCAACCAGTGCCTGCTCTACCAGTAGCTACTGTCCACCAGAGACCCTTGTAGTCTGACACCAGTTACAGAGCTGTGTGGCAGCACCTTCCAAAGTACCTGCTGCTGTCCTGACTGCCTTAAAGGAGAAGTGGCACCCGGTGGTTCATGGTGGAGCCACGCCTTCCTCTCTCTCCCTCCGGGTGACCTCATGGTGAAGGATTGTATGTGATTTGCCTGCTGAAGGCTCCCAGTCATGATAGGTGTGGGGGAGGGATGGTGGGGAAGGTCGTCTCCTCAGCATGGAGCCATTTCACTTCTCCCCAGGGCAGTGGCCCAGTGGCTCCTCCCCATGCCACCAACCCTGGCAATCGGTCTTAGGCGGCCTCTCCCATTTGTGTTGTCAGCTAGAATCAAATCGGAGAAAACGGCAGGAACAATGCTTCATGAGGCTTTGTAGTAAAACTCGTCTAAAGTGGGGAACGGGGCTTGAAAATGAGCCATTGTGTTCACGCCTCCGTCCCAACACCCCTGCTCCCTCCACACACATTGGACATGTTAAGGGGTTTGCCCAAGCCTAGACTAGACAGTGAGAGAAACCCAGGCCATAATCAGCCACACCCCTGTCTACTCACTTCTGATTTCTTCATGTTGCTGTGACCAAATTGCCTAACATAATGATTTGAAAAGATGAATTACTGATTTGGGCTTAAGGTTTCTCAAATGTCAGTCCGACATGATGGGGGAGGCATGGTGGGATAGAGATGGGACATATGAAGTGTGCAAAGGTCGTATGACTAGTGGATCAGAAATCAAACCCATGCTGGTCAGTCTTGAAACCCCTAGACAGCACAGCCTGTCTGTTCCTACTACAGGCTTTGGTGGGGACTCCAAAAGGTACTTGGCTTATGGGTTTTTTTTTGTTTTTGTTTTTTGTTTTTTTGGGTTTTTTTTGCGGCGCTCTTGCCCCAAAGGAAAAGTCACGACACACGACAGAATCCACTAACAAGAATTTTATCAAGACAAGGAGAAAGGGATAGATGTGATCAGGCCTGTGGAAAGACATGTGTGAGAAAGAGACCGGGGTAACATGGTGCCGCCTTATAAAGGCCAGGTCGCACCTGCGCACTCAGGCCCACGTGCAGAAATCGTGCGGTCACTTTCGCTCGCTACTACGTGACTTCGTAACCATGGGGTATGATGGGTCACTAGGCAGAATCATCTAAGTGTCCCACCGGGCATGCGCGACCATGGGGCGTGGTTGGAATTCCTATCAGTTTATATTTGTGAAGTTCCTCTAGCTGCTGGCTGAGGTTTATTTGGGTAATATAACTAGAGTCTAGAGGAGGTGATTCCTGAAAGGACCATGCAGATGCCATAACAGGCTGCTCAGTCTTCTCTCAGAGATCAGGCCTCAATTTCAGTTTCCTGAGGCTTGAGCAAGCAGTTTCTGGTAGGGCCGTGAACAAAAGACATAGTCCTTGCAGTAGCTCCCTTTCTGCACGTACTCTGACTGCTCAAGGTTCAGCCAGTTGTTTACTGTCTGGGACCCCTCACCAACTTACAGCTATGTGCATGAGTCAAGGACACAGCCTGGGCCACTGAGTCAGGCCCCACAGTCAGCACGTGCTAGGCCAGCCAGCCTCCATGGCAGTTCAAGGACAAAGCCTGGGACTCATCCAGGCCTGCCCCAAAATGGATAACTGTAACCCTCAATTAACCCTAGCCAATTAGCAGTTACTAACATGATTGTCACTCACATAAACCAATCCTGAGTCTGTTCCTATAAAGTCTGTAGACCCCAAGTCCCTTGCTTTAAAAACCCTGCCCCATTGCTCCTCAGGGTCTCTCCTGCTCTGCTGCTGCGTCAGATGGACGGAGAGTCCCGAGTTGACTTGTAACAATACAAAGACTCTTTGCTTTTGTATTGGATTCTGTCTCTTGGTGGTCTTTGTGGGACTCTTGGTACAACAATTCCAAGTCTGAGGCAGCTCAGTTGGGTCATCAAAGCCCCAGGATTTTGCTGTTTGTCCACTCTGCCTAGCCATTCTCTTTTCCCTTAGCTTTCAAGATAGTAGCCCAACTTCCAGGCAGTGAGATGGGTGGGCCTTCCTCCTCAGGTGGAAAAGATTTCCCAGCAGCCCTCTTATAGGATTCCTCATCATCTTATTGGCCAGAAAATTTGTATACTCAGCCCTAGAATGGTAGCTGGCCAGAAGGAAGAGAATTATTGTCAGCGGACTTCATCTCCTGTAGCTACCTCATGGAAGTCTTCCCCAAGTGAGTGTTCTGGGAGCTCAATGAGTAACCATGGACAGCGAGTCACACCTCAGGAAGTGGCCATATACTTCTAAAGTAGCCTGGAAATAGCTGGTCCCAAGATGACAGCTGGGAGCAAAGGGTGGACTGGGGCATGGGAAGGGTAACGGACATTACCAAGAGGCTCTGAGCCTGCTACAGCCACACGGCAGATGATGCTCAGAAGTCTTCATCCTCTTCAGAGTCTCCCCAGGATGGGAGACATGGAACCCTGGCAGGTAACCAGGCTAGGTTCCCGGGAGGTACAGTGCCAACTCTGGTATCCTGCAGTGTTAGAAGGAGGACTGTGGAGCCATGCATTGGATTTGAAGGGGCTGTGTGACCCTGAGCAGGGCACTAACTCTGGGCATCAGTTGCCTTGTCTGGAAGATGGGAAAAGCATCTCCTTCATGAACCACTTCTGAAGATTAAATGAGTTAATACACACAATTAATAATAATATATTACTCCACTTAATTATATAATTATCAATACATACTGTGATTAATTACATATCCATTATATATAATTACTAATGCATAATTATATATGAATATTAATATGTATTCAAGAGCCACTCCAGGGAAGAAACTGAGGACAATATCCGATTGTGGCTGCTTTGGAAGTCCTGGTTAAGCGGATCCTGGCTCCCTCTGAAGTGACTGTGCAGACAAATGCAGGGCTGATGACTGTGCGTTTCAGGGTGAGTGTGGCTGTAGGAACAAATAGTGTCACATTTCCAGTTTTCACCAAAAGGTGGTTCATTCATTGAACATGTTACAAGCCCAGGGCGAGAGGAGAGTCTGTGTCTTGCACTACACGAGGGCCAGACTGAGAAAAGGTATCACACAGGACAGAAGATTCGAAGATTCCTCAGATACAGGGACACTGAAGTCAAACACCAGAGTGCCTCTAGACTTGATTGGCCATTGGATGCCAAATGCCAGCAGATCTTAAGTCCATTTCTAACTTCAATGGTGCAGAAGCACATACATCCTACCATGTTCCTGGAAAGAGAAAGCACCAAAATACTCATGACTATCACTCATGGTAGCACCTAAAAGGCCCCAAGGATAGGTACGCTTGACAGAATGGGGGTGCACGTACTCTCCTGGAGATGACACTGTCCCAGACACATGTTCTGGAAACACACTTTGTCTTCTGTGGACTCAGGACAGCATCCTGCCTTGAAATTGTTGCTTCTCACTATGGAGCCAGTGGCAGTCAGTGGCACTGTTTGCTGTTTGCAGAATGTGTTGGAGTAGGGTTTCCCATGGTGAGAATTTTCTCACAGTGTGGAAAGATGACCTCACATAGCCAGTGTTTGCAGGAAGCACTCCCAGGTGCCTTGTGAGGCATCCTGATCCCCTTCCGCTACCAACCCTGACCTGGCTCCATCTGCCTTCCTCTTCCTTCAGATGCTATCCTTCCACTTGGTGATACCTAAGGTCAGCTCACATTTGGACAATCATTGAGTCCATGTATGACTGTATGTCAGCCATCTTCACAACAGTCAAGTGAGGTGGAGTGAGGCAGAGTTCTTTAGAGGAACAGAACCAGTAGAAGAGAGAAGGGGGAAGAGAGAGAGAGGGAGGGAGAGGAAGAGAGAGAGAGAGAGAGAGAGAGAGAGAGAGAGGGAGAGAGAGAGAGAGAGAGAGAGAGAGAGAGAGAGAGAGAGAGAGAGAGAGAGAGAGAGAGAGAGAATACTGTCTTACGTAACTGAGTAGTCAGACAGTGGTCATTTGCACGCTGGAAATCTGGTAGCCTTTCCATCTGCTGGGGCCTTGGCAATCTCAACTTACCACTGAAGGCCTGAAGCTCCTGGAGAGTTATCAGTATTCAGTTCCTGCCAGAAGGCTGAAGTATCTAGGTTCTGATGTCAGTGAAAAGTGGTGGGAGCAGTAAAAGGCACTCATTCAGAAGGAAGGGAAGGAAGACGAGCAGGCAGGCTGCACTGTCTGTTGGAAGGCACCACCCACTTGGAGGCTGGTCTTCCACTCTTGGTTCACGCTCTGCAGAAACACTGTCCCAGATAATCGGAGAGGCGTGTCCCCCAGGCTGACACTTAAGACCAACCACAAATGGAAGCTAAAGCAAAAGAAATAAAGTGCCTGGCTTGAGAGCTAGCCTTGGAATCAAAATCAAGTCTTCTGAGTATGTAAGAACTGTCAAAATAAAATGGCTATTTGCCATTGGCCAGATCCTGGCTTGCTGTCTTATTAGCCCAACCAACACAGGAAGCATGCTTCTATTGGCAATAGAACAAGTGATAATAAAGCAGCACCCCGACCCTCTTGCACAGATGAGGATGCTGAGGCACGGAGAGCTTCACGGTCACGGCTTGTTGTATCTTGTGAACATGGTGCCACAGATACCACTCCACCTCTCAGCTGAGCACACTCTTCCTGGGCTTGCTTGGATCTCAGAGTAGGAGGTCTCACATGGCATGGCTTCTCTCCCCTTGCCCACCACCATCAGGCATCAGGTCACCCTTGCATTAGCTCCCACAGCCCCACCCTTTTCTCAGCCATGGGGACTTGCTGTGGTCTTTGTTTCTTCCCATGGCAAGACCTCAGATGGTCTAGGCTTGAGAATGGGATGGGTGGAGCCTATGTCTGGCATGATGGAAAGGACCCCTGCTCCTCCACTTGGGTGTATCCCCCACACTACCTCTATTGTGAGGGGCTGGTGGAAGACAGGGCTTAGAGCAGCTCACACCCTCTCTCTCTGTTTTTGCTTAGCTCTTGGCCTGGTTCCTGTCACCCCTCCCAGCAGGCCCGGTGTGTCTTCTCTTGATCTCTGAGCACACAGCTCTGGGAGAAAGATCCACACAGCACGGGGAATCTGAGCCAGTCTCCATCTTCAAGGTCAGCCTGAAAGGCAAGCCGAGTAGGAGGATGAAGGAGATGCTCCCTTGCTCCATCCTCACCACCTCCTTCTTAGCAGCCCAGTGTGGGGCCAGAGCTCCTGCCCGACTTACAGCTTGTTGAGAAGAATGCGTTGCCTGAAGGACACTTTATAACTCCATAAATAATCACGGTGGTGAGAGAGCCAAGATGAGAGGCCCTCCCTGAGGGGGAGGAGGGGGCTGGGCTGCAGTTCTGGGGCCCAGGCTCATTGTCCTGGCACCGGTTCCTCCCTCTGAGGAGCTGCTTTTAGCTCGGCCTTGGTGCTGTCAGCATCTCTTCCCACCCCCGGTGATTTCCCCCCACAGTAGTGTTGTTACCATAGTATAACAAGGCAAGTGGTCCAGGCAGAGTGGGGAAGCGGCTGCCGTGGCAGAGATGGATGTTGGGGGATCGATCCCTCTGAAGATGAATCACAGGGAGATGTACAAAGAAAACTCCTTTGGTCTGAACAGGCAGATAATAGTCCTGACAGGGCCTCTCTTCCATGACGATTGGTTGTGATTGGTGGGAGATAACAGGGGGCAGAGGGGAGGGACACAAAAGGGACAATGGAGACAGGAGAGGTGGGCATGGGACAGACAGGACAGAGACAGGAAGATTGTGAAGAGAGATATGCAAATGGAAACAGAGAAGAGAAAGGGTGGAGACAAAGGGACCTCCCAAGAGAGAAGGACCAAAAGGCAGGCATGCTTTGCTTTCAACTTAGGCTAAGAGCTGGACAGGGCAGCCAGCATAGTCTGTTGGCAATAAACATTAGCCAGGGCCTGGGGAGATGGTTCAGTTGGTCAAGTTCGGATCCCAGAACCCACGTAAATAGCCAGTCACAGGGGAGCACACCTGTAACCCTAACACCAGGAGGCAGAGAAAGCAGGTCTCTGGGCTTTCCTGCACACCCAGACACCTGACTTGTGAACTGTGGGCTCAGTGAGTGGACCTGTCTCAGAAAAGGAGGGTGAAAGCGATGGAAGAAGACGTCTGGCATTGTCCTCTGACCTCCACAAGCACACACGTGTCTGTGCTGTGCACCCTCACACTCACACACACAATATATGAACATGTACATGCACGTACACTCAACATACATTCATACAAAATAAATTAATAATAAAAATTAAAACCAGCCATGTGTGTGCCTCACATTTTTAATCCCAGTACTTGGGAAGTAGAGGCAGCCTGGTCTATAGAACAAGTTTCAGGCCAGCCAGGGCTGCACAGTGAGAGCCTGTCTCAAAATTAATAAAAATAAGATGAAATGAAATAAAACCATTAATTAGGTATTCAGGTCATGTTAGGCTTTGTTAAAAATTCGTCTAAACAAGTAGCCAGCTCTCATTTATCAATGGATTGCTCTGCATGGAGCTTCTTTATGAGGAGAAGGAGAAACAGCTCCCTCTACCCCTCTCTTTACCCTCTTCCTTCCCCTCCTCCCCCCCCCCTCTCTCTCTCACACACACACACACACACACACACACACACACACACACACACACACACTTTCTCTCTCTTTCTCTTTCATAGACACACACTCTCCTCTCTCTCACATACATACATGCAGGTATACACACACACACACACACACACACACACACACACCACTCATGCACACACAGGGCAGAGGGCGGAGGGGGGATTTGATTTACATTGCATCCTGGGCAGTCACATCAGGAGATCCAGATCCATTTTTCCCTTTGGAATTAGCACTGCTTGCCTGTATTCACTCAGGTAATTAAGAGGTAACCATGAGGGAATTCACAGTCCGGCCTGCACACTGAGACATATCACATGATCAGACAGTTTCTAATGATCACCCCAGAGTGGAACATCCTCCAGAGTGGGTGGGTACTATAGTTCCAATGAGAACCCCATAGAGTCCTGAGTTTGAACACTTGGTCCCCAGCTGGTGGTGCTGTTTGAGGAGTTTATGGAACCTTCAGGAGGTGGAGCCTTGCTGGAGGAAGTATGTCACTGGGGATGGGCCTTGAGAGTGTATAGCTTCACCCGCTTCCTCTTCCTTTTCTGCTTCTGGACCACCAGTGCGATGTGCGGGGCCAGCCTCACGCTCCTGCGGGTCATGGTTTCCCTGCCGTAATGGACTGTGTCCCCTCTGGAGCTCCAAGCTAAAACAAAACTTCAGGGGCCTTCCGCTTCAGCCCTGCCATTGCACATAGTGGAAAAACACTGGTTACGTAAAGATGTCTCTCAGGTGTCTTCTGTTCCTATAGGGGACCAGAGGCAGAGGTCCCTGTGGCCGGCCGGCACTGCACTGACCCAGAATGCCTTTCTCTGTCTCTGCCTCTCAGTGCGAAGGCAGTAGGAAAGCATCCGTCACCTGGTTTCCACAGGGCATCTCTCTTGGAGGGCATGGAGGTGGAGAAGGTGGTATACATGTGGCCGGCTGTGAGGCAGGAGTTCCTGAGGCCTGGGGAGAAAGTGAGGTTTTCTAGGTTATTCTGAGAGACCTGCTGCCTTTGGAGAAAGAGTTCTCCAGCTAGAGAAGTTTGGGCAATGTCTGGAGACATGCTCTGTGGTCACCCTGGGGAGTCTTACTGTCATCTAGTGGGTAGAATTCAAAATGCTCTTAAACACCCCCAGTGACCAGGGTGGCCAAGGAACCAGGAGCCAAGCAGAGGCAAAGGGCCCTAGGGCAGAGGCTGAGCAGCCCTGTCCTGGGAGAGAGGTCTTGGTCACCTCCTGTCCAAACCCTCACATCTAAAGCCATGGGCACGTTATCTCTGCAACACACAGACCTTGCTTGCAGCAGGTTGGAGGGGTATCTGGGAGTGCGACAGGTCTGGGAGGTCGATCTGGGGGCTGTCTGCAGATGATGCATCTTCACCTGGCATCTCCTTGCTCTCTGCTTGTCTGACAAGACCACCTTGTAGCTAGAGTTTTCCTGCCTGGCCCACGGTCAGGGCAAATCTCTCTCACCTGCCAGTCCCACAGCAGCTCAGACCCAGCGAAGTAAACACAGAGACCTATATAGGTTACAAACTGTATGGCCATGGCAGGCTTCTTGCTAACTGTTCTTACAGCTTAAATTAATCCATTTCTATTAATCTATACCTTACCACATGGCTGGTGGCTTACCGGCATCTTCACATGCTGTTTGTCATCGTGGCGGCTGGCAGTGTCTCCTCAGCCTTCCACTTCCCAGCTTTATTCTCCTCCTTGTCCCGCCTACAGTTCCTGCCTAGCCAATGGCCAATCAGTGTTTTATTTATTGACTAATTAGCAACACATTTGCCATACAGAACATCCCACAGCACCACCTCTCCCTTCCGAAGAGAAAGGCTGTTTCCCAAGGGCAATCTAGGTGCTGACTTGAAACCTGAGTCTGGCTCTCTGAGCGCACAGTAGGAGTCACACGCACAGTAGGAGTCACGCCCATGACCTTAGTGGTAAAGACTTGCCCTTGGAGGAAGGAAGAGAAGGCAGCCCTGACTTTTCCTCCTTCCTTTCCATCCCAGCCTTGCAGCGTTTCCTCTTATCCTTTCTCATGTCCATTCTCTGCTGTGATTCCATTTTGTCTAGGCTCTTCCAAACATCCTTTCATTTCCTTTTTCTTTTGTTTTGAAGACAGATGTCTTTCTAATTCAGCCCAGGATGAGGTAGGCAGCCCTCCTGCTCAGTGCTGCGGTTACAGACACCGCTCACCTCAGTACCATTCAGTTTTCGAGTGACTCTCCTCCTCAAAGCTGAATGTTATGTAAAATGAAGAAAAGTATTCCATCATTTCCTCTGGAAACCTAGACACTGGTGCGGATGGTTCTCCTCAACACATGTTGGTACACCACGTCAGCATTGTTCTGAGGGTCTCAGAGTCCACGTCTTGCAGACACTAGTCCCAGGATGGCCTTATGATGCTGCTTCTCTGATCTCTCAATTTGTTGACAAAGCAATGGACTCATGGTAGCTGCTTAAAAACCCTGCAAGAGCAGCGGCTATAAACATGAAATGCATGGATCAATGATTATACTATTAAACAGTGTGTGTGACTCGGGAATTGAGAGTGTGAACATTTGTCATAGAAGTGATAAGAGCCTGGCTGAAGGACCATTTCCCCCTCCATCTCTGTGAATTATAACGCTGCTTCTTCTGAAGGGGAGCATGAGTGGGGGAGCTGGAAGAGTTGGGGTTCACATAGTTGCAGACCCAGATACTCGTTTTTGCTCATTTTTATTCTGAGCGGTTGGTGTGATTCTAGACAAGTAGTATGCTGAGGTTAAGCTATAATTACTGTGTTGGGCTTCCAAGGACCTTGTTTCAGATCTTGATCCAGCCCATCGCTAGCTCTGTGAATCTGGATAGGTCCCAGGAACCCCTAGTTATAAAGAACAGCAGTAAGTCTGGGAAGATAACTAGTCAACAATGTGCTTGCTTTGCAAAACCTAGAGCTTGACTTTAATTCCCAAGAACCCACACAGAAAAGCTGAGTCTCATGGTGCACACTTGTAATCCCAGGGGAGTGAAGACGAGGGGGTCCCTGGGACTCACTGGTCAGGTGGGAATGGAGACCACATCTTTTGACTGCAGGAAGACAGTCCCACAGCTGTACTGACAACTGCAGAGTAGAGCTGGGGAGGGAGTTCAGCCAGGAAGGAGCTTATTGTGCAGGCCTGAAGATGGAATTTGATCCTGCAGCACCTGTGCAGCCATTGGCGTGGGTTTGTAGATCCATTGCTGGGGGGTTGCAGACAGGTGGATCCCTGGGGCTCACTGGTCAGCCAGCCTAGCTAAATTGGTGAGCCCTGGGTCGCAATGAGAGACCATGTCTCACAAAACAAGATAGGTGGTGCCTGAGGAATAACACCTGAGGTTTCCCTCTGACCTGCACATACATACACACACACATACACACACACACACACACACACACACACATACACACACACACACACACACACCATGCATGCTCATGTGTATGCATATGTGCAAGGGGGGGGAGAAGAAAGGAGGGAGGGAGGGAGGGAGAGAGAGATATAGATAGATAGATAGATAAGTAGGTAGATAGATAGATAGAAAGATAGAAAGAAAGAAAGATAGATAGATAGATAGATAGATAGATAGATAGATAGATAGATAGATAGTAGATAGGTAGGTAGGTAGATAGATAGATAGATAGATAGATAGATAGATAGATAGATAGATAGACAGATAGACAGACAGACAGACAGACAGACAGACAGACAGATAGATAGATAGATAGATAGATAGATAGATAGATAGATAGATAGATAGAGGACATGACTAAGCATTGAGGATTGAGAGCCAGGCAGCAGACAGAGAAGAATGAGAGAGGAGACAGGTAGGAGAGACAGGCATGAGGCTCCAACACAGAAGGACTGGGAGTGGGAACACCAGAAGAAGGAGGAAACAGACACCTTTCTTGCTTCCTTCTGCTGGTTCCTCTCCCTACCTCTGCCTGTATTCCTTGGCTTCTGTCCCCAGGGCTGGTCTGTGACGCCTGCTGGGTACCTGATTTTCACCTGGAAACCTGGGGACTCCTAGGTGAACCAAAGCCTGGATCAAGGCTCTGCCTTGCCCTCTCCCTGGCCACCTCAGCTGTTCTGTGGGTCTCTCAACAGCCCATGGCAATGTGGCCACAGGTGACATGCTCATCTGGTCAACCCTTGAGGCACAGAGGAGGATACTGAGGCCTAGACGGGGTATGCCTTCCTTAAGCACACGCATTTGCTGGGAGTTGGAGGAGGTACCAGCATACTGCTTTCCTGATCCACATGGGACTCTCCCCAATCACACATGAAACAGAACACAGCCTCAGGGATGAGCCCAAGATGCTGCTAGCCCCTCCCCGAGGGTCCTGGGCACTCTGTCTGGAGGGTCTCCTCCTGAGCACTGTTTTTTAAAGCATGTCTCAGCTCAGCCCTTCTGCTGTACTGCGTAGCTAATAATCACTGCAGACTCTATTAGTCATCTCACAGAATAGTGCCTGGGAATGGTGCTGATTTAATTGTATGCTGAGAAAGACTCAGAAAAGACCCATCACACAGCAAGATGTATTGACTCTCTGTAGTCCAGAGAGGAAAAGGGGAGAGCCATCTGACTAATGGCTGGGATGCCTGCTTAGCTGGGGGCATGCTGGAGAGAGGGGGTAGGGGAAGAGGAGAGGAGAGGAGAGGAGAGGAGAGGAGAGGAGAGGAGAGGAGAGGAGAGGAGAGGAGAAAGAATATTACCCGTGAACACATGTGGATATTAAGTAGATACTAAGAAGAAAGTGCATATTCCATGAGTCACCTGGCTGTGTGTGTGCGCGTGCTTACACACATGTGTGCAAGCCCAAGAGAAGTACTATCTGATGTTCACAGCCAGTTGGTGACTGCCCAAAGTGGCTCCCGAATAAAAAGGCTGGCTTAGCACAGACAGCTGGATTCTCCTCTTAGCTCCTGCGTCCAATCTGTCATGCTAGCTCATGCTGCATGCTGCTGGAACAGGAGAGAAACTGAGAGTGAACAAGACCATTTTAGGACTATTACTTTTATTTTTGGTGTACATGTATGTGTGTATATGTGTTCGTGTGTGTGTGTGTGTGTGTGTGTGTGTGTGCGTGTACATGTGTGCATGGAGTTGATCCCAGGCATCCCCCTTAGTGACTTGCACCTTATTTTTGAAACGGAGTCTCTCACTGAACCTGGGGTTCACTGGTTTGGGACTGGCTAGCAAACTCCGGGGCTCCTTCTCTCTCTGCCTCCCATGGCGGGATTACTGCCTTGAGCTGCCATGGGAGGGGGCCATCTGAACTCAGGACCTTGCTTCTTCAGCAAGTGCCTTCTCACCTGAGCCATCTTACCAGCTCCTGGTGTTGACTTTAAACTGCTCATTTATCTTGCTGTGCTTTGTCCTTGGGGGCTAAGGCCATACTGCACAGTCCAGACTGACCTCGACTTGGGATCTTCCCGCCTCCATCTCCCGGGAGCTAGGATCACAGTGGCATGGACCATCTTGTCCAACTCTTTACAACAACGACTCTGACCTCATCAATTCCTCAAGGTTGGTAGAGCTCCCTGGAGTCAGCCCTGGCCCCTCCCCCTTGCTCGGGCTTCCTGTGCTTTTGTACTTACCTGAAACTCTGTCCAGAGACTCAAGCTTGACTGAGAGACAGAAGCACTAATATCTCTTAGATTTCTCTGCAGTAGAACAGACCTCACGTTGACGCAGAGGCTCGACCTCTTCTTAGCTGAGCTGTCACTGGTAGGGAGCAACCTTCTTCCCATGTGCCCAGCACTTGTTTCACACCAGGAGACTTTTGACTGATTGCCATGTATCATACAGCATTGTGGCTATATTTGAATTTAGGAAACCAATGCAAACTCCAAATGACTTCAATAACAAGTGGATTTATTATCCAACATAACAAAATGCCCCAAGGTCGAATGTGTAGGGGCTGAATGCTTCCTTAATAAAATTCATTGGGGACCCAGGTTCTTTCCATGTTTTTCCTCCATAAGATTGTTCTATCAGCTTTGTGTCTCATGCTCACAACATGGCGGAGGTGCTTCCCCCCATCACACGCATTTGCCACACTAGTACTTGAAATATTAGTTTCTTTTGAATCTTTTTGTATTAGTGAGAAATGTTGGTTCAGGGAATTTTCTCTGGAATGTTATTGGGCAACATGCACTGTACATCATGCTAATTTACCAATATTGATGTTTTCCATTTGTTTTGATTGGTTTTCTTTTTGCTACCCAGGGGCCACCATAATAAATTGCCCTTATTGGTCTTTGGAGCCACAGAAGCTGAATGCCAGGGCTCCCTTGGGACCTTCTGGGGGTTACACAAGAAGGATCTTTTTCTGCATATTCCACTAATAACACCAGCATCTTCTAGGCTTCTGGCAGCATCACCTTCTCAATGGCTTCTTCCTCCATCTCTCCAAGCCACCCACCCTCTGCACATTTATGTGTGTGCTCCAACCTCTCCCCCTTGTGAGGACAACAGTCATGTGGCATGTGGCTTGAGGGTCAACTCTAATGACCTCAACACAAAACAGGAGAATAGCGACAAAGGTGGGGATGTTGAGCCCAGTGACAAGTGTATGAGTGGCCACTGCCCAAGACTGGAAGCCCTTGGCTTACCCTGGGCTTCATTTTCAGAAGATC
Organism: Peromyscus eremicus; assembly: GCF_949786415.1. Lineage (NCBI taxonomy): Eukaryota > Metazoa > Chordata > Mammalia > Rodentia > Cricetidae > Peromyscus > Peromyscus eremicus. The sequence goes on from NC_081432.1 coordinate 62,550,552, forward strand.
TTGGAAGAGGTGGGTGTTATATAAACGAACCTTGAAAGGTTACTTGGTCCCAGCCCCTCCCTCCTTGCCCTCTTGGAGCAGGCCACAGAAAGGCCAGCCCGGCACACCTCCAAGCTCTGATGCAGCCCCTTTGACACACTCTCCCCTTCCCCCCGTTCTCCATGTGTACAGCATGAAGAAAGAGGCACAAACACATGGAAACTCCAGTGGCTGTCCCCTCCCCGGACTAAGACCTGTGCCTGTATACATCCACCCCCAGCCCCCACCCCCAGCTCTGTCCTGGGAGACTTACTGGGACAGATTTGGGAGAGGTCCTAGACAGTGTGTGTGTGTGTGTGTGTGTGTGTGTGTGTATGTGTGTGTGTGTGTGTGTGTGTACTGAGGAGAGACCCTAGACAGTGTGTGTGTGTGTGTGTGTGTGTGTGTGTGTGTGTGCGTGTGTGTTTGTGTGTGTGTGTGTGTGTGTGTGTGTGTGTATGGAGGAGACTCTGTGACACCCATATCACAAAGGAGATGAAGCCACTGCTGTTGGCTTCCAGTGGACTACAGTCAGGGGACATCCTGGACATCCAGGACAAAGAGATACACATCCTGAAACGCAGGCACCAGCAGAGGTTTGAGACGCCCTGGACACAATCAAGGACGGGGACGCTCACCAAATGAGCAGCCAGAGGTTCTGGAGGAGGGCCGGATCTGGGAAGGCCTCTGATGGAGGTGGAATAGGTGAGCTGATTTTCAGTGTTTGTTGGTCCTTCCTGTGTCTGGGGCTGAGCAGTGCTCTTAAGAGGGAGCAGTTGATTTCCCGGGTCTGAGTGGCTCCTGAGGGGGCGGGGGGGGGGGAAGAGCAGACAGAAGCATGTTTCTGTGGGATTGTAACAGTGCGCTCCCCTCCCTGCTCCCTGAATCCAAGTGTGAGGACATAGGAGGGCAGGAGAAATAAGTCCGTAAATAATACCTTCCAAACGGCCACTCTTTGAGTGTTTTCGTTTTGAAGCGTGTGTGTTAGAGAGGGTGCTGAATGCGACAAGAATGCTGTATACCTGGGCTCCTGCAGCCGCAGCGTGGGCCAGCTCCGCTGCCACAGTGCTGGGCTCTGTCTCCCAGTCCCCTCTGCCTCTCCTTGCTCTCACCCTCGGTATTCCTGTTTGTTCCCTGGCCTGTTGTGCTTCCTCTGTGGCCAGCCCTTTTCTCGAGATCTTTTGCAGACTGAAGGCCTGACTTCCTGTGAGCTGGGGAGGTTAAGTGGAGACTCCTCACCCTGTCTGCTGTGATAGAGACACAGCAGCTTCCTCCCCTAATCAGTCTGTCAGGTGCAATTAAGCTGAGGCAGGACTTGGGCCCTTCACAGCCGGGCCAGTGCTACCCTGTAGCTTCAGGCAGGGCTCACGTGGCATACACAGACACAAACAGAATTATACACACAGGCCACAAGTATATATATGCACACATACACAGAGATAGACACATGCACCTGCACATACATACAGGCAGACAGGTACACACACAACAATTGCACACATGCACAACACATATACGTACACCTGGATGAATGCACACATAGGCACACATGTACATGCATGTATGCATGCACAGGCACACATGTAAACATACAAAGACAGACACCTGCAAACACAAGCACTTGCAGGAATGCACACAGAGACACATATGTACATATACACATACACACACATGCACACTCAGAGATAGACACAGGAACCTGCATGTATTAACATATAGACATATAGACCAACATGCACACACAGAGACACACATGCCCTTTTGTACATAGACAGGCACATGTACGAATGTATACATATGTGTATACAGGCAGACCTGTGCATACACACACACACACACACACACACACATGCAGTCCTGTAGACTAGGCCTGGGGCCTCACAGCTGTGACCGAGGGAACTGTTTAAACAAGGAAGGCCAGCACTTAGGTCGCCAGTCCTCAGGTCATTTCTCCACTGACTCCATAAGCAGCAGCCAAGTGGCTCCTATGTGCCAGGCCCTGTTGCAGGATCTGGGCAGCACCAGGGAACCAAGCTGACTGGTATGGCTGCCTGGGTGGGTTTCAGGCTGAGACCCCAAGTCCTCTCACTCTGGGGCCTGCTCACTATCTGGAGATCACAGACTGAGTTCAAGCAGTGTCTGTGGACAGCCTACATCCGTCTGGGGTAAGAGATGGGCAGAGCAGAGGGAGGGACTCCAGCAGGACCAAGAGCAGTGGGAGACAGCACGGAAGAGCAGGAGGTTCCTCCCTGAAACAGGTCCGTGAGGACTGAGAGCCCAAGACTCCAAGACACAGGCAGGTATATTCAGAGGCAGGAGGAGGAGGCCAGGCAGGCTGGAGCCTCAGGAAGGAGGCAGAGCAGAAGCACATCTGGGTCAGCCAGAGCCTCTGGGCAGAAGTGCATCTTTCTTCCCCAGAGAGGCTTCATGTGCCCGCTCCCTTGCAAGTCACAAGCTGCACCGGTCCATGCACTTTCTGCTGTGGTCTGGGGGTCTAGATGCCAGCAGCTTCCCTGAGCCTGATCAGAACTTCCCTCCCTGCAGCCCTTCCTGTACAGAGACCCCTAAAGTGGGAGAGGCCAGAGCTGGTGAACTCTTTCAGTGTGGACACACATAAATAAGTCAAGCAGAAAGTTGCAGAACAGAATGAGGACATCTTCAGCCCCTGGGCACTCTCTGCCCCCCACAGTCCAGGTCAGCCCGAGCCTCTACCATCCTACCTCCCACCTTCGCTCCAAGATGTTTCTACTGTAAGAGCTCCTGAGATTGGGTCTAGCACCCAGGAACACAACTGAAATTAGTAGAAAAGGGAAACATCACCTTGTCCTTGGGGAGTCCTGTTCACAGAGACAGCCTGTCTTCAGAGGACCCCAGTCTGATGGAGACATGACCTGTCTTTGAAGAACCTCAGTCTGAGGGGAGACCCAGCTTGTCCTCAGAGAGCCCCAATCTGAGGGGAGGGGCATATCCAAAACTCAGGGAGGCCCAAGCTGAGGGGCACATGGTCCATCTTCAGCAAGTGCCATCCTTGGGGAAAATAATCCAAAAAGAAAGCAAATGACATTGAAGTCATTTGTCTTCAGAGGACCCCAGTCTGATGGAGACATGACCTGTCTTTGAAGAACCTCAGTCTGAGGGGAGACCCAGCTTGTCCTCAGAGAGCCCCAATCTGAGGGCTAGTCTATGCTAGTCTATGGGAACTGGGAACTGGGGGAATTCTGATGCCTGTGAATTCTCTGGGAACAGATGAGGTGGGAAGAAGTCCCCCCCATATCTAACCCTCCTCACCAGGGCTAGAGGTGCCCAGAAGAGCACAATCAGCCTCCATCTTCTCTCTTGCACTGGATTCACTACTGAAGTGAAAACCCATGCAAGTCTGTTCAAGAATTTATTAAGGGAATGAAATGGGAATAACTATGGTGTCAGAAAACCTTCTACATCCCAGAGAGAATGTGCGACCCTCCTCCTCAGTTTTTATCTGGTCATGTGCTCAGAGAACACCATGCGCAATAGGGCCAGGCACCCCAATACCATTGGCTAAATGGATCAAATTCCCACAATACTTCCTGTTTTTTGTCTAATTAAGAAGGTTCTAATCCTAATATTAAATGATGTACAATAAAAACAATGATGAAGTATTGTCCAGAGGAAAAAAAAGGTAATAACATAAACAAAAATGAAACTACAACCAACAAGAACAACATCAGACAAGAAACATATTCTAAATGGCCGGGCCATAGGTACTTGGCAAATTACAGGATTACTCCAATAGCTGTCCTATCCTGAAGAATCTAAGTCTTGTACCTAGTATGCCCTTAGCTGAGATTTGAGAGGATTGTAACTGTAACTATCTAATCTTCAATCCCATCTAAGACCTGAGAAGGAAAGTAATATTACCTAAGTAAGCATGAAGTGCAAGCAAGCAACTCCAGAAAAAAATGCAAGAAGTGACAGAAACAGCCGGCTGCCTGGACAGTCACTCAAAGTTTCTCTGCAATGTTGGTACATCTAACTTTGACTATAGGCCTAGAATATCTGGCAGACCATTTTCAGAAGCAAGAAAATTTGAAAGACTGTCTTACCCTGTCTTGGCAAGGTTCAGCAGTCACTTTTCCTTGTGTCCTGCTTGTCCAGATTAGACGGCGTGCTTATTGTCAGCAGTTGAGGCAAGGGCAGTGTTTTATCCAGTAGGCCAGTTTTGTAAAGAAGAAGACAAACTCTATGTGGAGTCTTTGGTGCCCATCATTCTCTCGGGAGAAGATCGGTGCTGCCAGGAGCAGTCATGCCTCACATTCACAGAATTCTAAGTTGTTAAAACATTTAAATGCCATATTCTCTAGGTCTATGAAGTGTTTGGAGATTATCTATCCATCAGACATATATATCTGTGTATCTAGAAAACCTAACTGACATGACTGTAAGTATGACAAGCATGGGTGACTATTGACCTGTAATTCTTATCAACCTAAATAGCTTAAAGATTAAGGCTTCACATTATAAAAATAAATAATCTTTAAACATATCTACAGTATAAGGATAATGACCTCAAAATTGTGACAATATACAAATTCCTTATACCATTTCTACCTTAATCAGAGGTAGAAATGTATAGTGCAATATGACAAAAATATCCTTAATTTGCATCAATATACAAAATATCCTAAACAGAAATAGAAACATATATTCAGTATGACAAAATAATTTTACAGTTGTATCAATATACAATAAGCCATACCAATGCAAATTATCTAAGACTGATAGTGGCCTTTTTAGTTTATAAGTAGATATAGTAATCAACCTTATTATCCTTCTATCCTCTTTTTTCTATTCCAAAGGAGATTCCTGAGTTTAATTTTTATTGTTCTGCCCCTAATCCTATAACAATTTATAACCAACCCCTTATAGATAACAATTATCCAATTCAGTAGAGCATGGGACTGTTAAACCCAGGGTCATGGGTTCGAGCTCCACATTGGGTGCCAGGTGAAGTGAAAACCCACCAAAGTCTGGTCAAGAATTTATTAAGGGAATGAAATGGGAATAACACACTCAAGAATACAGAATGAAATGGTGCTGCTGCCTCTTGGTCTGCTAGGGAAAGATGGGGAAAGTCCAGACCAAGTCACAGAACCGTGTCATCAGGAAACCTCCCACATCCCGGAGAGAGTGTGCGACCCTCCTCCTCAGTTCCTCTCTGGTCACATACTCAGAGAGGTCCATGCCCCATAGAGCTAGTTACCCCGATACCATTGGCTAAACAGATCAAACTCCCACAACACACCACTTTACACCATAAAGTGCACATGCATCTTAGGATGCCCACTTCTTGTCTCACAGAAACACTGGAAGAATGGAAAGCCACACCACAGATCCACAGTGCTTTCTCTGTGGCCTCTCAGAACAATGGTTTCTACTCTGAACCAGAGACCTGAGCCAATGGTTCTCTTGGGAGATGAGCCCTGGAAGAAGGAGTGAGGAGTGTGGGTGATGCAGGAGAAGAAGAAAGACACTGTGGCTCAAATTCACGAAGCTGCCTCCATGTAGACACAGAGGCCTGGGCACTGTGTGGCTCAGGCTCAGGCTGTTCCCTGCCAGGCCATCGCCCATCTCCCATGCATTACTGATTGCTATAGGGCCGCTGGGTCTGCTCTGGGCTTGGGTCAGAAGAAGATGCCACACAGCATGGTCTAGGACTCCAAATGGGAAGAACACTGACCACATATGCTGTGTAAACCCCTGGTCTTCCAGGAAACAGTTCTCTTCATTGGATCACACTGAACCCTGGGAAGGATGCTTTAGTCCCAATCCTGCCCCAAGCTTCAAACCAGGGACTCTGCTTGGGACACTCTTGTAACTCCAGTGTCTCTCATGTTGCCCCCCTCACAGTAGGTGTTTAGAAAATACCTTGTGCAGAGCTGAAGAACCCCTTCACCAGAAAACCTTTGTGATCCATCTCCCTTTCCTCATTTGCGTGTGTATACACTTGTCGGTGCACATGTGTGTAAGGGAATCCAGGGGCTGATACCTTTCTTTGTCAGGGGTTCTCCATCTTTTTATGTTGCACTTACTTTCTAGAGGTAGGGGTGGGGTGGGGAGAAGACTTGCAGGTGCTGGTTCTCTTCTGCCGTGTGGGACCTGGGAATTTAACCCAGCTTCTCAGACTTGGCATCAGCACACATTTAGCCGTGTTGCTGATCCCCCACTTCAGTTTTTGAGGCAGGGTCTCTCATTGAACCTAGAGCTTACTGATTCAGCTACACTGGCTGGTGAGCAAGTGCCAGGGATCCTTTGGTCTTCATGCCCTGCCCCGGTGCTGAGGTTACAGCTATGTGCCAGTATGCTTGAGTCTGTTGTTTTCATTTGTTTTTTTAAACATGGTTTCTGGGGAATTGTACTCCTGCTTGAAAGACAAGGATATCTCTAACTGAGCCATCTCCCTATCCCTCAATCTTATTCCTAATGGAGCACTGTCAATGTGCACAGGGACTTCTTTAGGAGGTCTGGGACTCTGCAAAGCTCTAAGAACAGGTGCCTGGCACATAGCGAGTGCATATGATTTGCATGTTGATTGACTGAGGGTATTCAAGGGGATCAGGGCAGAAAAGAGTGTCCTAGCTAGGAAGAGGGAAGCAGAAGGCAGATGACTTGGTGAGCAGAGGCTGGGGCTGGGTAGGCAGGGAGAGGACTATTCCAAGGAGGCTGATGGATGAAGATCGAAAATGTCCAAGTCACCTGGAAAAGAGGCAGGAGATAATGTCACCTCTCTAACTTGGCTGGCCTCTGAGATTTGGGACTGAGCTGGCCCTGACTCGAGAGAGAATGCCACCACAGCCTGTGCTTACAAAAAGATAACTAGGAATTCTCAGGCAAGGTAGGTCTGCAGGGGAGGCTTGGAAAGGACCAAGGGAAGACTCCCACCCCCAACCCCCACATCCAGGATGCTGTAGTTCTGTTGGTATGAGTCTAAAATCAGTGGTAATAATAGGAAAGCTGCAGCTGCATGAAGAGGAACAGGAGCTGAGACCTGGGGCTTTGGCAGCCTCTTCTCTAGCCTAGGGGATGGCTGAAAGTGCAGAAGAGATGAGAGCAGGGGGAAGAGTAGCAGCCCTGGGGCAGGGATGTCACATTACATAATCTTTCTAGAGATCTATTTCATCCAGAAAGCGCCAAGCTCACAGTAGTGGCTAGTTGTTAGTAAGGCACACTTTTTAAAGATGTAACCGTCAGCCATTGCTACAGTAATGCCATGTGACGAAAACAACCCCAAACTCAGTTGTCTATGAAGCATTCCCTTATTTTCATATGTTATTTCAAAGATTTATTTCACTCAAATTATGTGTATATGTACATGTCTGCCTGCGGGTACGCACGTTTGTGAATGCAGGTGCCTGCAGAGGCCAGAAGAGGGTGACAGATCCCCTGAAGCTGGAGTTCCAGGTGGTTTCTGGGAACTGAATTTGGATCCTCTGCCAGCATAATACTTGCTCTTAACTGTAGAGTCATCTCTCCAGCCCCCTATTTTATCACCTCTTCTTTTTTCAAAGCTTCTGAAATATTTTTACTGTTCTTGTCGAACTGAACTTAGGGACTGGCTAATCACCAGCTCTGAAATGGTTGGCCACAGACTCCTGGAAAGCACACATAACCCTTGTTTTGGTTGAATGTTCTTTACAGCTAAAAGGGCCCACAGACACACATGTACTTGTGTGACTTTAGATACTACAGAGACATTTTTAGTTCTGTTTTCCACCACAGGACCCCGAGACACGTTCCATGACTATGTGGTTGGGATTCAGTCTAAACAGTTCCTGTTGGTCACCGCCATGCACATCAGTAGCACAAGCATTTGGGTGTCATGAGTTTGAGGCTGACCACAAACAAGACCCTGTCTCAAATATCGAGGGCTGAGGACATAGCGTGGTGGCAGAGTGCTGTCTATTGCCCTGGTTTGTCCCTCTGTTGCTGTGATTGAACACTGACCAAAAGCAACTTGTGGAGGAAAGGATTTGTTACAACTCCCAGGTCATTGTCCATCACTTAAGGAAGTCAGGGTGGGAACTCATGGCAGGAACCTGGACACAGGAACTAAAGCCGATGCCATGGCAGAACACTGCTTACTGGCTTGCTCTCCGTGTCTTGCTCAGCCTGCTCTCTCATACAACCCGGGACCACTTGCCGTGAGTGGTACCACTCACAGTGAGCTTGGCCCTCCCACATCAACCATTATTCAAGAAAATGCCCCATGGACTTGACCACAAGCCTAGTGATGGGGGCAGTTCTTTGACTGAAGTTGTTTTGCCCAGATCATGGGGTCCCCCAAAAGACCACCACAAAGACCGAATCCCATATGTAAAAGCAAAGAGCCTTTATTATCTTCAAGCTCCGAGCTTGGTCTCTCTGTCTGAGGCAGCAGTGAGAGCAGAGAGCCCTGAGCCCAGGCAGGGTGGGGTTTTTTATCATAGCAGAGGTTGGGGTGAGGGGATTTTCAGGGTTCAGGACCCTGACTGGTTGACATTTGTCTAGGGTTACAGGGAATGTTTGGAATGTCAGGTGTTTCCTCATAGTTACAGGCCCCACTGGGTGGGTTCTGCCCGAAGCTGTGTCTGGGCCTCTAGGCCTGTCATGGCAGCTGTGTGGACGAGCTGTCTTGGGGCCCCTCTACAAGGTTCCTTCTTCTAGATGGCTCTAGTTTGTCACACATACTAGCCAGCACACCTAGCATGCACCAGGTTCTGGATAGAACTCTTAGTATTGCTGAATAAGAAAAGAGAGGAAAAGAGTTTTTCTCTGCCTCTGCCAGTCCATATTTTCCCCTCATCCCCAACAAGTCCCAGGTTACTTATAGACCGCCTCCATCCAGACTTGTTTGTCTGGCCCCACCCACAGGACTTGTGTTCCATCAATGTTGTGTCTCCAAATCCAACAGGATCATCTGAGGAAGGCTCTCCCGCTGCCCTTTTGGACCTGGCTTAGAGCCACCCTTCCAGCAAGGAGCCTCGATGTCGGTCAGACAAGGTGACTTCAGCATCTACGGGGTCTGAAGAACTGCTCATCCAGGGGTGGCACAGGGTCAGGTTCCAGGGGTCCGGTGAAATAGGAATCCCTGCATGGGGGCTTTGAAGGGGATGCAGCCAGGGCTCTGCAGAGCTGGAGGTGGAGAGATGACCAAATCCCAGGTCGATTGCTGCTCTGTGCTTCTGGCTTCTGTATTTGTTTGTTCTGCAGCTGTGGAATATTGTTCCGTCTCTCCTAGGTGTCTCTCCCCCTGGAACCACACCTCTTACAGGCACATGAGCTCATCTGTCTGTTCGTCTTCCTCTTAGCCACTGTGATGTCTCAACCCCATTTCCCTTGTCTCTTTCTCTCACGCACAGAATGCTCAGCAAAGATGAGCCAAATACTCCCTGGCTTTCAGAGAGCATGTGTTTGTCTCTGGAAGGTCTTCTTGAAATCCTTCTTCATGTCACAAACCATCCGATGTAAACACATTAAGTCTGGAGAGCAGTAACTGCAAATGCCGTTTAAAGGCAGGTGGACTTTTCTTCTCTGGACTGATAACGACAGAGACTCTTATGGCCAGTACAAAAGGCAGACTCTTCTCTCTTTGAGAGATGTTCTTGCATATTTAGTAGAAGCTAGAATGGCACAATGTTATTTTCTTTTCCTTCAACACACTGTATGAATGCATTTGCCTGTAGTTGTGTGAGGATTTTGGAAAACAACGCCAGGGGGTCACTAGGAATGGTCCCTCTCCAACCCCCAGGTCCTTTCCCAGCCCCCACAGCCAGGCCTAGGGGAGAAGATTAACACCTCCAGTTACCACCCACGCTTCCTGTAAAAGGTAAATGAGGAAGGACTCACCTCCCCCCTACATCTGTCCCCTGTTGTTTGACTGGCAGGCATCCCCCACATCCATTTGTCCCCACTTCCCCATCTGGGAGCCGAGCTGGCGTCTACTTAACACATGCAGATGACTAATACTGGAACAGAAATCTCAGTGAACTCAGAAGGGGCTGCAGGCTCCACAGCTTGGCCCCTTCCCCATTTCTGTCCCCACTACAGGGGTGACATTTTGTCAAGCAGAGCAGCTTTGCAACATCTGCACCCATCTGTCCTTTGCTCCATTTTAGTGTGCTCACTGGGATAGGACATTTCAGCTCAGGCTTCCCACACTAGTAGAGCCCCGACACCTGGTTAGGGAGGGCAGGAGTGATGAGTGAGGGCGGAACAAACAGGAGCAGAAGGTCTCTGGGTTATAATCTGGGGTAGCCAATCAAGAACGTTGGGAAGGGCCCTGATAGAGGTGACTTTAGGTGCTTCTCACACTCTTCTCCATGTGTGAGGCTCACAATGACTATTGGGGCTGTGGCTGATAATATTGGTAGGATTCAAACACAAGTTCTACCTGACCTCGGTGCAACATGGAGGATGCCAAGTGTCTATGCAGAATAGATTCTGTTTTGTAACCATGTAACCAAGATGGTTCCATGTTAGTACATCATGAGCAACTCTTCAGCCCTGGGGGTGGGGTGATATCCCGAAGAAGGTGGGTCTCACAGCTATTGTTAGCTCTGACAGCTGCTGAAGGCTAATAATGGCATCTCCCAACTACCAGAGATGGGAGAAACAGCTCCTCTTTATTTAGGGGTGTGTGTGTGTGTGTGTGTGTGTGTGTGTGTGTGTGTGTGTGCCACATGTGTGTGGATACCCACAGAAGCCGGAAGAGGGCACTGATCTGAGTTACATGTGATTGTTAGCCAACTGATGTAGGTGCTGGAAACTGAACTTGGGTTCTCTGGATGAACCGCAAGCATCTTTCTACCCTGGAGCAGATCTCATTCAACCTTTGAGCTGCTGTGAGTGTGGTGGGGGAGTGCATCGAGGCCCAACAAGACCACAGAAATAAGGCCAGCCTCCATTGCTAGGCCCTCGGCTTGGAAAGTAGAGTTTCTGGGTCCTAGTCCAGTGGCCTCCAGCTGGCTCAAACTGAAGCCAGAACGGCACAGCTTGCTGCTGTCCTGGGATGCTCACTCATTAGGCAGCAGGAGTTGTGGGAGAACTTCACACATGATCCCCTCTCATTCACACCAATGATCCTCTCTCATTCACACCATCAGTCCCTTCTCATTCACACCAATGATCCTCTCTCATTCACACCATCAGTTCCCTTTCATTCACACATGACCCCTCTCATTCACACCAATGATCCCCTCTCATTCACACCATTGATCCCCTCTCATTCACACCAATGATCCCCTCTCATTCACACCAATGATCCCCTCTCATTCTCACCAATGATCCCCTCTCATTCACACCAATGATCCCATCTCATTCACACCAATGATCCCCTCTCATTTATACCAGCAATCCCCTATCATTTACACTAATGATCCCATCTCATTCACACCAATGATCCCCTCTCATTCACACCAATGATCCCCTCTCATTCACACCAACGATCCTGTCTCTTCTATTCCACCACCCTTGGTAGTGGTTACAGAATAGCTGTCTCTGTCACTAAACTGAAAACAAAATAAACAAACAAAATGATTCAGAGAGATTCCAAGGTCATGCAAGCAAGTTTGCAGGAGAGCTAGCCTTACCTTGCTCACTCTAGGCCTCGGTTCCATAATAGGATCCTCAGACCAGGCTATACGTTAGGATCAACAAAAACATAAAAATATCACACAAGGGCAGAAGGTCAATCTAGTTGAACGGACCTCTGAAGGTGGAGTCTATGTCCATACATATGAAAAATAGGCTGACACCTAATATTTCTTGTAGGAAAGCTTACAAATCCTAAATACTCACAACTTACACAAGCTGACACACTCACATGAGTCACACCCATTTCAGGAAGACAGTGTGACAGGTCACCCAGAGTGGCCTGGTGCTCCTCTCAGCCCCTTCTTGACGGCTGATGCCTGGGATAGTTTGACTCGTTTCTAACCTTATACAAGTGGAACTGAAAACACTTGTAATTTTTGTGTACACCTTTATTGACCAGACTTAATATTCATGAAGGTTGGTAGTGTTGTGGCTATGGCTGTGGTTGTTGGTCCCTGGTGCTCTCCAGAACTGATAAATCCATGAATATTTATCAGTCATTTATTTCTACACCCATCCTCTGTCAGTTCTTCCACGGTGAGCACACAAACCTTGTTTAGATTACCGAGTTCTGTGTTCACCCCATATGTGTGTACATGTGGTATATGCATGGTACATATTCATATGCACTAAGGCCTGTGGTATTCACACATACGTGTGCACATACCTGTGGAGACAGAAGTCAATGTCTGTCTCTACCTTGGTGTTTGAGACAGGGTCTCTCACTGAACCTGGAGCTCACTAATTTGGCTAGTGAGCTCCAGGGATTCGTCTTTCTCTCCTCCTCATGCCCAGGATTCCAGATGCATGCCGCTGTGCCTGGATTTTCACACAGATGCCGGGGATCTGAACTTACAGCCTCATGCTTACGTGGCAGATGCCCTACCAAATGAAACATCCCCTGCACGCTACTATGAACATTCTGGAACACAGTTTTTGGTGAATAGAAGATGTACTTCAGGGGATTTGATCTAGAGAAATGTGAGATCCGAAAGTGGAAGTGTACTCATTGGAGATGTTCCCAAACTGTTTTCTGATGTAACTGCATTGTCTCCTGTCCCTCTCAGCCCCATGAGTTCTGCTCACTTCACACTCAAGCCAGGGCTGTGTATTGTCTGTGATTTTCATTTCAGGAGCCTGTGGAGTGTGGAGTGGATTTGCACAGTGGTTTATTCTGCATTTCGCTGAGGACCAGCGAAGCTGAGCACCTGGGCGTGTTTATCAGCCGTTTAGGCAGCCTCTTTCGTAGAGCGCATTCTAAGCTCCTCTCCAAATATCTGCACTCTTTTAAAAATCCCCCAAGTGACAACACACAACTGGGGTTGAGATATTTGGGGTTTAACCATCTTGGCGCAGAGCTCTGTGGTTAGGGATATGGGGTTGGTGGAGCCAGGGTGTGTGTGTGTGTGTGTGTGTGTGTGTGTGTGTGTGTGTGTGTGTGTATGCATGTATATATGTATGTGGTGTGTGTGTGTATGTGTGTGTGTAGTTGCATGTGTCTCTGAGTGTGTGTGTGTGTGTGTGTGTGTGTATGTAAGTATATATGTATGTGGTATGTGTGTATGTGTGTGTATGGTTGCATGTGTCTCTGAGTGTGTGTGTGTGTATGTGTGTGTGTGGTTGCATGTGTCTCTGAGCATGTGTGTGTGCACGCGCGCATGCTTGTGTGTGTGTTATACACACATCAGCATCTATAGGAAACCGTCACCATAGACTCCACCATAGATTACACATTGCCTTTGGGAGGCAGCTAAGCTAGACAGTTCTCACAGACACATTTGTCAAAAGAAGATAAGAAATCCTTGGCCAGAAGAAAGGAAAGCCCACACCCAACCACAGAAGTCCATGGCTAGCAGGTATGAAGGACAGAGCCTCATGAAGCTAGCTGACCACATAAACTACTTGCCGGCACCCTGTGATTGAAAACCCCTTGAATTAAAGGGTTCTCCACAGCCCCAGCCTCACCAGAACCATCTTTATTAGGAACAAAATAAGGGAAGGTCACTGAGCCACATAAAGCAGGGAAGTGACATCACATATCGACTGTAAAAGAGAAGGATTAATGAAGGTTTGTTGACAGGAAGCAGAAGCCAGCCCCAGCCTCCCCTCCAAGGGGGAGCCTAGAAGCAAACATTTCATTTTGACGTCTGCCAGCATAGCCCAGATAATCAGATTTCACTGGGAGGACGCGTCGGAGACATCAATAAAAAAGGGCAGATTTATCCTCCCAGCTTCTGAGCTCGGCATGGGCTGGGATCTACCTCAAATCACAGCCAGACCCGGAGATGGCCATCACCACCATCACTGTCACCAGCGTGGTCACCTCACCCCCTGGGCTGTTAAGCACCGTGGGTAGAACTGTGTCACCAGCCCTCTGCTGCCCTTGTCTTATCTGGGACACAGAGGGTCTTGTGACTGTTAGTTGTTATTGCTCTCTAGACCTCATTTTGTGAAGATTTAGTAGCTCTTTATCTGGGCAGCCTTTGCAGGCCACCTGTTATGACCTGGTGCCCTGTGGTCCCCCGATGACCTGGTGCCCTGTGGTCCCCCGATGCGGAGAACTGAAGGACAGGCTCCACCAGGCAGTGGTGAAGATGTGGAGATTACAGGCTCCCGACGGACTCCCTCGGGTCCTTGGACAACACTGGAGCCAGCCACAGGTCAAGTGGCCCTGGAAAGCAGTGCAGTGTAATCTACCTGCTCACCTGCTCCTCTTCCTGGAGTATCTGTGGTCTCCCTCGTCCACTCGGCATCCAGTCTGTGGGAACGTCAGAAGAGCTCCTGCATGACCATTTACAAAACAGGTGTTGAACTAGGTTCCCACTTGGAAATGTCTCTAGAGGAACTGATTCATCTTTTCTTCTCAGTTTTTAACCTTCGTCTTCATCACTGTTGCCATCATGGCCAACCTTATCACAGCTATCAATACCGCCACCTCCATCACCACCACCACCACCACCACCACCCCATGGCCATCATCAACAACACTACCACCCTAATCACCATTCATCACTATCATCAACAACGCCACCACCAGCACCATCACCATTAAAAATCTTGTCCATGATCATCATCACCACCACCATCAACAATATCACCACCATCATCAACATCGTCATCACCATCCCAACCACTATCATAATCACCACCATTATCACAATTATCTTCGTCATTATCACTATTGTTATCACAATCACCATCCTCATCACTAATTCAGTACCACCACCACTATCATCATTATCACCACTACCATTTGCTCTCCACCTTCTTCCTCCTCCTCCTCTTCATCACCACCACCATCTTCATTACTACCGTCACCAGCAATACCACTACCATCACCATCATCACAAGAATTACCATCACCATCATCGCAAGAACCACCAGCAACCCTCATCAGAATCACCACCATCGTCATATTTCCTGGGAACTGACTGTGTGCCAGACACGACTCTAAGGGTACTCTACAATTGATCCTCTAGAATCCCCACCACAATTCCGTACAGCAGACACTCCTGTCACTGTCACACAGACACAAACATGGAGGCAGACGGAGAGTAAGTCCTTGGTCTGCTGTCACTCAGCTGCATTGTAGAAAAAATATAAACTTGAGGATATAAAATAACGCTGTTGTCATCTGTATCGAGTGCATAAATTACACCCGAGGTTTCCACGTTTCCTCTAAAGTCATCTAAGGTCCCTATACGGTGGAGTGTTGATTAGGAAGCTGAAGCTGCATAACAAAGCACAGCACACAGGCAGGAACCTCAGCTGCTCAAAGTTCCCAAGGCCGAGAGCCCAAGAACAAAGTATGAATGAGATCAAGAGCCCTCCAGAGGCACAAGGTTAACCATGAGTTCCAGGCGCTTCTCCCAGCTTCTGAAAGCTCCTTGGCTTCAGGCGGGATGACCTGTTCCCATGGTGTTCTCCTTGGTCCACTTGTTCATCAAAATTTCCCTTTTGTAGGGACACCGGTGGTATTTGACTAAGGCCTGCTTGAATAGTCTCATCTTAACTGCAGCCAAAATGAGCTTGTTTCTAAATGAGCTCATGTTCACATCATTTCCATCACCACCACCACCACCACCACCACCACCAACAACAACAACAACAACAATAGCAACAGTCAAGACCAATGCCACCACCACCATCATCACCATGACTATTGTTCTAATCACTCACTCAAGGTCACTTCTGTGACTTCACTCTGTCAGGGGAACACTAGTCAGCATTCCTTCTTCCAAGGAGGAGAGTTACCAGGAGAAGTGTAATGACTTAGCCCATGCAGTAGAGCTACTTAGATATTCATGGGTTCAGACAAGGGTGCACATTAGGACTGCCTGGGGACCATCCCACTGTTCTGCTGCCTGGTGTCACCTGAAGAGATTCCATTTGTTTCCAGGTTATTCTACATGTAACAAAGGTTGGGGACCTCAGCATCAGAGACAGAGAGCCAGGGTCAGCACCACCATGCCTGTTTGGGTATGTCCTGTGCTGCAGAGTATCAGAGATGATGTGGCCTGATGGCTCTTCCTCCTGATGCTTCCTTCATCTGTTTCATAGGCTGGATAACTTATAAATAATAGAGTTTTTTACTTACATTTTTAGAAGTCCAAGATCATGGTACCTTTGTTCCACCAGGAGTTTCCTTTACTGTTTCCTGATGCAGTGGAGGTACAGGAAGGAACCAGACGTGTGGAAGGAGACAAGTTGTGAGGTGACCTCTTTCTCTAACAAAGTGCTCTCATGAAATTTAAGTCATTCCTGGAGTCCAGCATCCCTGCCTTCCAAGGTCAGTAGTGTTCTAATTATCCTGCACCAGGCCATACCTTGCAAACGACCCCAGCACTGCTATAGTGCCTGTTTCTGGTTTTATTTCTCTTGCTGTGATAGAATATCCTGGAAAAATCAACTTAAGGGAGAAGGGCTTGTTTGGTTTATAATTCTAGATTTCAACCCATCACTGGGATAAGTCAATGTAGGAACTTCAATGAGAGTATCACATCGCTTCCACAGCCAAGAGGAGAGAGAAGTGAATGCATGCTTTTTCTTGTGCACAGCCCCATGTCTTTACACTTATGTAGTTCAGGAGAGCCTAGAGAATGATGCCACTCAGAGTGGGCTGGATTGTCCCACAAAAATTAACTTAATTAAGATGACCCCCCACAGATGTGCCCATGGGACAACCCAGTGTAGATAAGCCCTCACTGAAACTCTGCTCTCAGATGATTCCAAATTGTGTTAAATTGATCGTTAAAGCTAGGCATAACACTGGGGGACAATTTTCAGCACACTTGTGCTTTGGGACACAAATCATACCCAGAACACAGCAGATAGCCTCCTTCAGGTTCCCAGTGTGTACAATTCTCCGTTAGCAGTCATCTTTGGAATCCTTTCTGCTCACCCCACTGTCCTTGGACAGCTAACTCTCCTGATGGGTACTCAGCTCTGGGCTTTGAACAGAAGATCCAGGGGGTCCAGATACCTCTCTCTACACATTTCAATTAGTTCCTGAAAGTTAGCTGGATTTTAATTGGAGCACACTGAGCCATGCTGGAGAGACCTGTTGGGCATTGTGGAGAAGAGGACATGTGCCGGTCCTGGCCTGGTAGAGATGACAGTGTCCCATGTAGGAGCTACAAGGCTGAAGCAAGGTGGCAACCAGGCCTCAGCTCCAATGGAGAGGGTGTGTGGGCCTTTGTGTTGTAAAAGATCCGGAACCAGTCGGAATTCAGGTGACCCTGCTATAACACAAAGGTACCACAATGCACTTGCTCAAATGAGACCCATAGTACTTTCAATCTCAGTCACAAACAGGAAATGTTCCAAGACAGGTCAAAATAACCTGGGTTCGTTTCTAGGGATGCAAATGTTCTTTTTTTCTTTAATTTTCTCTATATTATTAATTATGTTTTGTATATGTGGTGGTGGTGGTGTATGTGTATGCAATTGCAGTGTCTGAGGCTAGACAAGGATGTTGGAGGCCCTGGAACTAGAATTATAAGTAGTTGTGAGCTGGCCGACGTGGGTGCAGGGAATCAAATTTCATTCTCCGGAGGAGTTAGACACGATTCACCACTGAGCCCTGTTCTGTTTTTGATGTTTCAGGACAAGACTCATCAGACTAACCTGAGATGTTCTGGCTAGACTGAGCAGCCAGTGAACCCCTTTCTCCACCTCACCCCATCCTACCCTCCTTTGCTGGGGTTACAGACATGCTGCTGTGCTCGGCTTTTAGACGGGTCCTGGAGATGTGAACTCAAGTCCCCAGGCTTTGCAGCAAGCACTTTACTGACACAGCGATCTCCCCAGCCCTTTACATACTTTATTTTAGACAAGGTTTCACTATGGATGTCCGGCTAGCCTGGAACTCACAGAGATCCAACTTCTCTGCCCCCATGTGCTGGATTTAAAGGCAGGTGTGACTACTCCCCGCCTCCTTTGCATGCTTTTTAAATGCTCACAGAAACTCATTTTTACGTTTGTTGTCAATGACCTCGTGTAAGCAAGGAAACTGGAGGCAAAATTACTGCACTGTCAAGATCTGAATAACAATGCCTACCACCTTGACCTAATTGATATTTATAGAATACCTCATTCAACAGCTGCAACATACATGCTCTTCTCAAGTGCACATGCGGGCTTTGTAAGCTAGAGCAGGTGCTGAACCAGAAGACCAAGCTTAGTAAGTTTAAAATGACCAGAATTAGACAGAGTATGCTTTCTGAAATCAAATTAAGAATCAATAATAGAGAGGTATTTATAAAACACAAGTACTTGGAAACTAAACATTATTCTTGGTAACTATGAATTAAAGAAGAAACTAGAACCGTATACTTGTAGGGGCTGGAGAGATGACTCAGCAGTTAAGAGCAGGTTCTGCTTTTGCAGAGGACCCAAGCTGGGTTCCCAGCACCAACATCGGGCAGATCACAACCGCCTGTAACTCCAGCTCTGAGGGATCTGACACCTCCTTCTGGACCCTAAGCACTGGACTGACATGCACATAACTGCATACAAACACACACATTACTTACAAGAGTAATTAAAATATTATTAATCTGAAAACAGACATGTAAATGAATCATGAATCTATCTTCTCTTGTTAGTCATTTGATGAAGAGGACCATATAGCACGTGGAAATCTGGAAGTTAGGTAAGAATTCATAGCTTTACATACTTATAAAAAAGAAATATATAAAGTCAAACCAAAATGCCCCTTGAATGAAGTTGAGGACACATAAACAATAGAGAAAACCCCCTTGACAAGGTGTCAAGAAGATGACAATCCTCAGCTAAGTTTAACAAGAGAAAAGGGAAGACATGTGTCATTGAGGTCAGGATGGACAAGAGGACTTCAGTACAGCCCTGGACAGGCTACGAAGAGGGCTTGGTAGGCAAAAACAATTGCCATGCGAGCATGTTGATCTGAGTTCAGTTCCCAGAATTGATGGCTGAGTCTGTAATCCCACACTTCAACAGTAAGATGGGAGGCATTGAGAGGAGAGTCAACAGGAAGCTCCAGGGTCAGGTAGAGTGGAGTACACAGGAAACAAGAGAGACCTGGACACAACAGGACGGGAGGAGAGAACTCTGACTTCCACATGCACACTATGGAGCATGCATGCGTGTGCACACACACACAAGCACACTCACAGGCACTTACACTCACATACACAGGCACACATACACTTGTACACACACATGCATGTGTGTACACACATACAAATTAATAAATAAACAGTCAAAATTGATTTAAGAACAAACAGAAAAGTCCTAAGAGGTTTCCATCAGTGAAGAAACTTGAATCCATAATTAAAACCTTCCCAACATAGAAAACTCTATGCTCAGGTGCTTCCTTCAAGGACAGAATGATGCCAGCTGGCTCAGATCTGTCTCTCCAGGTCTATATGTGGAAGCCCGAACACATCACATGACAGGCTTTGGAGGCAGTCTTCAGGAGATAATGAGGTGTAAATGAGGCCTTGTGGGTAGGGCCCTCATGATGGGCCAGTAACCAGGAAAGAAAGCCACATCATGGTAGAGAAGGAAGGAGCTCGTGTGCCATGCCCTATCATGTGGAGACACAGATGGCCAACAAGAGAAACATCCCCAGAACTCAACCACCTGGCATCCTGATCTGATTTCCGCATGCAGAATTCTGAGATGTGGTGTCTGGCTATGGTGGAGGCCTGAGCCAGCTAACACAACCTCAAAACATAAGGGAGGCTGGAAAGTCTTCCCAACTCACTTCTACAAGGCCAGTATTATCTGAAGACTAAAACCAGCCAAAGAAATAAATAAAAAAGATAAGACATCCTACAGGACCACAGATTCCTAGCAACGTGTTAGTGAGATGAGCACAATAATATTTGTGTGTCGCACGGTGTACGGCACATCATGACTGTTCTAGTGTTGCCAGATTGTTCTAACATCGAAAATCAATCAATATAAAGAAACAAAATGGAGGAGGGAAAAGATCACACCAGCAGATGCAGACCAAGTGTTGGATCAAAATGCAAACCTGACCTTCACAAAAGCCCCGAGATTATTATTATCAAAGCATCTGTAAGAGTCTCACAGCAAACACCACTCTGAACATGAAAAATGTAATCCCATTTCTTTTGTCAGGTGCTGCGAAGGGTCTGGGAGTCCAGCCTCCTTGCAAGATAACAAGCTTACCACGGCTTCATGGATGGTCTGCTCAGAATGCCATTGCAAGTGCTACAGACCGCATGGCGGGCACACAGGAATCTAACTTCTCAGAGTTCCGGAAGTTGGAAAACCCGATATTAAGTAAGTCTCCAACAAGTACTACAGATCATGTGGATGACACACAGAAATCTAGAGCTCTGTAAGTTGGAAAACACAAGGTCAAGTCTCCAGAAGAGCTCACTTCTTGATAAAGATGTTTGCCTTGACTTGCGGGGAACAGCTTCTTTCCCACGGTGCTTTTCCTCTGCCCTACCTCAGGGAGAGAGAAAGAGACATAGGAGAGGAGGGAGAGAGATGAGGGGTGAGGGAGGAAAGAGGGACAAGGAGAGGTGAGGTAATGAGAAAATGAAGGGGAGTGGGAGGGAGTATGAGAGAATGCGTTCTCCCACGTTCCTCCTAAGGACACCAATCTCATTGCATTGGGGTTCTACCCTGTGATGTTATTTAATTTCAGATTATCTCTTTATAGGTTCTATGTCCAAGTACAATCATATTTGGGACCGGGGCTTCAACATGTCAATCATCATCTGAGTTATGACTCAATGTATGAATCTCACTATGGTCATCATTCAACCCATAGCAAGTAGTGACTGGAAACACAAGACTGTCCATGAGAGATTAAAAGACTAATTGTAGATGAGGCTGGTCTGGAACTCACAGAGATCTACCTACCTCTGCCTTCTGAGTGCTGGGATTAAAGGCGTGAGCCATCATGCCCGACCCAAGCCTTATCTTTTAAATTATTTTTGCACAAATGAACTAGAGCTAGTTTTAAATTTTGCAGTCAAGAACTTTAAATATAATAGCAGTTTATACGGAGCACTTAGGGGAAATCATCCTCCCAGGGAGGGTGGAGAGTAATGTGGTGGGTAGTTCTCATTGTGACTCTTAAGATTGTGCCTATTGGTCTCCATGCTCATCTGTAGTTCAGACCTAGTGACTGGCTTCTAACATGCTATTGAATAGGACAGAAGCGACAAAATATCACTTCCAGATCCGGTTATAAAATACTATGGTGGGCTGGAGAGATGGCTTAGAGGTTAAGAGCATTGACTGTTCTTCCAGAGGTTCAATTCCCAGCAACCACATGGTGGCTCACAACCATCTATAATGAGATCTGATGCCCTCTTCTGGCCTGCAGGCAAACATGTAGACAGAACACTATATACATAATAAATAAATAAATCTTTAAGAGAGAGAGAGAGAGAGAGAGAGAGAGAGAGAGAGAGAGAGAGAGAGAGAGAGACTAATTGTTCAGAACACAGCAAACAGATTGAGCTCCGTGTTCTCACTGATTACCCAACAAGCCCCAACACGACTAACTGGACAATATATACAATGTATGTTTGTGTCACAGCTAAGGAACCCCCATTCCAGAGGACCAATCTAGTCTAGCAGCTAAAGCAAACCTGCCTGGACCTTGGCCTGAAAGACAATGTGGTCAGCAGACTGACCTGCTCTCTTCTTCAGAAGCTACTGCCTCTGCTGTTCTAGTGTGAACAAATGATCTTTACAAAATAGCCAAGAACAGCAGGTGATCAGTGCTTCTCCTGGGGAAGAGAAAATGCTTGCCAAACGTAAGCAACCCATAGGGGATTATTTCCCTATACTCCTAAGATGGAGAACATGGGGTGGGGCTGGAGATGGCTCAGCAGCTAAGAGCACTTGCTGCTCTTGCAGAGGACCTGAGTTGGGTTCCTAGTATCTATATCTGCTTGACAGCTGCCTGTAACTCCAGGTCTAGGGGACTGCATGCCCCACACAGACACACATAATTAAAAATGAATAAATAAATACATAAATACATACATAAATAAATACAAAGATGGAAGGTAAGGCAGAGTTGTTTGCTCTTAAGAATATAATCTCACAATATGCTGCACTCTACAGCCAGTGCATTAAAGCATAAAAGTATAAAAACCAGGAAAGAAGAAGCAGAATCATGCATATAGAGAGCACTAGCAATAGTAATGATACACAAAACAAGGGTGTAGGACCTGCTCTATAGAACAAGCATTAGAACCAGTAAGTGGATCCAGAAAGAGCCTGGGACATAAGGATACCAGGCCAAATATTCAACTCTCTGCTGTGGGATGGTCTGCATGTCAAATGTGTTGCTCTGATTGGTCAATAGATAAAACACTGATTGGCCAGTAGCCAGGCAGGAAGTATAGGCGGGACTAACAGAGAAGAGAATTGAGAAAACAGGAAGGCGGAGAGAGACACTGTCAGCTGCCGCCATGATGAGCAGCATGTGAAGATGCCGGTAAGCCACGAGCCACGTGGCAAGGTATAGATTTATAGAAATGCATTAATTTAAGATAAGAACAGTTAACAAGAAGCCTGCCACGGCCATGCAGTTTGTAAGCAATATAAGTCTCTGTGTTTACTTGGTTGGGTCTGAGCGGCTGTGGAACTGGCGGGTGACAGATTTGTCCTGACTTTGGGCCAGGCAGAAAAACTCTAGCTACAACTCTCTATATATAGGTAATGGTGATTTGCAAAATTACAATTATTACAGCAAAAAGTTATGAAATTTCTTAGGAATAAATCAAGTTAATAAGTATAAGACTAAAACCAATATATAACTAGTTGAATAAAAAGAAAATAGCTGGACAGCAGTGGTGTGCACCTTTAGTCCTAGCACTTGGGAGGCAGAGGCAGGCAGATCTTTGTGAGTTTGAGGCCAGCCTGGTCTACAAAGTGAGTTTCTGGATAACCAGGGCTACATAGTGAAACCCTGCCTCAAAAAACCAAAACAAACAAACAAAAGTAATGTAAAGTCTGTGCAACTGGAAAAGTCTCAGGATCAAGAACTGGAAAACTTGAAATTTTAATGTTATCAAATCTCCCCCAATTAGGAGATATCAAATCTTTCCCAAAAATCTCACAACTTAACTGTAGACTCAATGATAAACTCAGTACCCAGTATATATTTTAAACTGGAAATTGCCATAGGGTCAGTGAGGTGGTTCAGTAGGTAAAGATGCTTGCTGAGAAGCCTGAATGACCTGAGTTTGATTCTCCAGGAGCCACATGGTGGAATGAAGAAACAGACTCTCTCTCTCTCTCTCTCTCTCTCTCTCTCTCTCTCTCTCTCTCTCCTCTCTCTCTCTCTCACACACACACACCACACCACACACCACACACACACACACACACACACACACACAGAGAGAGAAAGAAAGATAATTTTAAGAAAAAAATTAAAGAAAAAATATATGTGAAAAATCTTAATGTAAGTGGAAATGCAAAAAAAAAAAAAAAATCAAGTAGCCAAAGCAGTCTTTTAAAATCGAAGGTATCGCCACTGTTGCCAAGACAGATTGTAAAGGTCGAGTTCATCCACATAACGATCAAACATAGATCCATGGAACAGAATAGAGTCAAGAAGCAGGCACGTGCCTCAAGGTGTTTATAGGCGTCATGGAGAAGCAAAGTCTTTGTGGCAAATGGTCCTGAGGAACTGTGCACTAACACAGAGAGACCGAAGCTCAGCCCTCACACAGGGCTAACTTTATAGCGACAGCAAACTGTAAGACATGGAAACAAACAAGAGGAGATCATCGTTGGATCTTTGGACTAGCTGGAGTTTTCTAGATAGGGATAAAGACGACAACTACGAAATAAATGATTATTAAACCAAACTTCATGAAAACCTGAAGAATCCTGTTCAGTCAGTGACATTGTTGAGAAAATGAACAGACAGCCAGGAGAGTGAGACAATGTTTGTAAAACACATTTCTTGCAAAGGACTAGTATCCAGAATGAATATATCATTCCTTGTCACTCAGTAATAGGAGACAAGCAATCCAATTAAAGTAGGCAGAAGATTCAGACAGACACTTTGCAAAAGAAGATAAATGAATGGCCAATAATTACATGTAGAAAAACAGATGTTCAACCTCACTCCTTATCAGGGAACTGTAAATTAAGAATATAATAGTAGAGCCAGGTGTGGTGGCGCACACCTGTGATCCCAGCACTGGAGAGGTGAGGTGGAGGCAGGAGGATCAGAAGTTGAAGGTCATCTTCAGCTACACAGTGAGTTTCCATCCAGTCTGGGCTATGCAAGAGCCTGACTTGAAATCATAAGATAAATAAAAATGAAAAACTACCTGAGGGCTGGTGAGACTGCAAGGTGGTTGTTGCCGAGCCTGGATACCTGGGAGGCACATGGTGGAAAGAAAGAACAACTCCTGAAAGCTGTCCTCTGACCTCCGCATGTGTGCCATGGCACAATTGTAGCTCTACACACACACACACACACACACACACACACACACACACAATAAATAAATAAATAAATATTTTAAATGTAATTTAAAATCATACATAATAGTGTGTCGCACCCATTCTTATGATTAAGTGTAAAATATGGCTCTTGGCAGTGTGTGAGGGTTCAGAACTGCAGCTGGACCCCTCACATACTGCCCATGGGACCGCCAAATGGTCCAACCACTTTGGAAAATCTGAGTCATTTGTTATAAAAATGGAACAAATGCTTAATATATTGTCTGAGTTTTCTTTCTACTGCTGTGAGAAAACACTGACAGAAAGCAACCTGGGGAAGGGCTGGGTTTACTTGATTTACAGGTCACAGTCCGTCATTGAGGGAAGTCAGGGCAGGAACGGAGGCAGATGCCGTGGGGGATGCTACTTCCTGGCTTGCTCAGCTACCTTTCTTATACAGCTCAGGCTCACGTGCCTAGGATAGGCACTGCCCACCGTGGGCTGGTTCCTCCTGCATTAATTTTCAATCAGGAAAATTCCCCCACAGACAGGCCCACAGGTCAGTTTGATGGAGGCAGTTCCTCAACTGACATTTGCTCTTTCCAAAAGTGTCAAGTAGATAACGAAGTTTAGCCACCACATGTTTCATCTATCGGTGTTTCTCCT
The DNA here is from genome assembly GCF_949786415.1 of Peromyscus eremicus. Taxonomy (NCBI): domain Eukaryota; kingdom Metazoa; phylum Chordata; class Mammalia; order Rodentia; family Cricetidae; genus Peromyscus; species Peromyscus eremicus. The sequence goes on from NC_081432.1 coordinate 62,575,788, forward strand.
AGATTGTATAGGATGTTCACAGTGGCCACTGGCTAGAAACGAGCTAGGGGTCATTAGTAGAAGAACGGATAATCAAACCATGATACACTCATCAACCAGTGATTCAAACCAATGTAGGTGAAAATCAGGAATGCTGAGCAGTGAAAGTCTTACTTGCTTCTATTTATATACAATTTTAGAACTGGTGATCAAGTCTACGGTGAAGAAAATCAAAATAGTAGCTACTTTGGGGGGTGATGACAGGTCACTGCCTAAGAAGAGAGAGGAGACTGTGGTAATGTTCTGGGACCTTGGGTTATGGAGATATGTATATATTCACCTAAATTCATCAAATGACATGTTTAAGACTAATGCAGTCACTTGATGTAAATTTCCCCTGAAAATGAACTGTGCTGAATTATTTAAGTGCCATTAATGGCATGTGTATGAAGTATTTTGAGGTGAATTGCCCTGGTGTCTATAATATACTTTGAAATTCTCTAGAAACAAGATGCATGAGTGCCTGGGTAGAAGTAAGGCTAGATGCTAGATACATTCACAGAGCAGACATGTTTAGACATTAATTGCAGAATATAGATGGTACATCTGGGTATGGATGCTCAGTGAGAAATTTGTTTATCTTCTCAATGGGTTTGAAAGTTGGCATAATAAGATGTTGGAGAAAATCTAAGAGAAATATTACTAGGAGCATTTTTGTAGAGACTCTAATTGGTGGAAAATAAAGCTTTGCTTTCTGGCAATAGTCACAGGTGTATTTAGCTCTTAAGCAGCAGGTCTGTAGCAGAAGGCTCTTTCTAAAGCCTCAGATAACATGCATTAGCTAAGGAACTTTCGAAAGAATGTGGTCTAGTTAGGTGTGCGCTGTAACAAGCCCCATGACTGAAGACAACTTAGAAGAGGAAAAGGGGAAGTCAGGGAAGGAACCCAAGCAGACACTGGAGCAGAAGCCACGAGAAGCACTGCTCCTGTTCAGCTGGCTTTCTTATACAGCCCAGGATTGCCTCTCTAGGGATAGTGCTCCTCACAGTGGGCTAGGTCCTCTCATCTTAACCGCCAATCAAGACAGTTCTTCACAGACACGACCATAGGCCAACCTGATGGAGGCAATTCTCCAGCTGAGGGTCCTCTGAGAGTCTCGCTCAGGCAGCAGGGAGAGTGTGACCACATCTTTACACATCTGTGCTTCCCAGCTGCTGCCTAAGCTCTGTCAACATTCCACTGCCTGTTCATTGTAATCAGCCCATTGGTTCAGTGAAAACAAACAAATGTTTGCTCTTGTGGGAAGAAATACCTGGAGTCTAAATTTGTTAATTATGGTTCTTATGAACGTTAGCCAATTACTCTGTTTTTCTTCCCAAATATATAGAAGCTCTAAGATGCTTGTTTTCTTCCCAGGAGGATGGGTCTGGGAACTTTCTTCTACTTATGACCTGGTTTCTTCATGCCCAATTAAAATTAATACAAAACATGTTCAACACACACACACACACACACACACACACACACACACACACAACACAGAGAGAGAGAGAAAGAGAAAGAGAAAGAGAGAGAGAGGAACACAGAGTCACAGAGAGAGAAACACAGAGACATAGAACACAGAGACATAGAGACAGAAACCAAGAGACAGATAGATACATAGAGAGAGACAGAGAAAGAGAGACAGATCCAATAATGGAAGCAGATATTTCATTTCAATGGAAATTTCTTTGTTTAAATTGTGCTACAGGTGCTGGAGAAGATGGCTCAGCAGTTATGAGCACCTACAGCTCTTGCAGAGGACCAGAGTTCCTTTCCCAGAACCCATAACAGGGAGCTTATAAACATTTGTAACTTCAGTCCCAGGGGACCCAACACCCTCTGCTTTCCTCCTGGGCACTGCATTCATGTCTATACACACACACACACACACACACACACACACACACACACACACACACCTCAAAATTAAAATAAATCTTTAAATTGTACTGTCACAGCTGTGCCAGGCAGAGAATGGGTGCCTCCTCACATCTGAAGATGTGACATTCCCACTGAGTCATATACAGTCCTGTCCTAGGAGCTCTGACTCTCTCTGAAAAAGATAAAGGTTTGAAGACACACATCTTTCAGCTCCTTTGGTAAGACTCTTTATTAAAGATGTTCCCTGCGTCTCACCAGTAAAGTGAAGTAGACACTCCACCTCCAGGTGGGCTTTCTGGAAGAGGTGAACTCCCACAGCAGCTGAGAATGGCCAGCATTCTGTTTGGTCTAGAGAATAATCTATCATGGCCATACTTTCAGTTTTTAACCAGATTTTATTGAGCACAGAACAAGCAAAAGTAAGAACTAAGTAGCAAGTAGCAGACAGAAACAGTGGATAGTGAAATGCCATCAGGTCTGGTCTTCCAACATCCAGCAGATAAGACTGGAGTGCCCAACAGAGTGAAGGAGCAAAATGATGTCATTCAATCAAAGCTTGAAACATCCAGTAGTAACTGACTGGGGAAACTGGGACATGGGCTTGACCAATGGAGAATTTTGACTCCATGGGTGGACCCATTCTTTCCATTCTCCCCGTAGGCACTTCTACACCGTGGGATAAACAGCAGGAACCTCTGTTGGAGATGATTTGCTTCATAGCTGTTCTTGACACTCAGCTGCCCCTTTGCCTTGTTACAGGGGTGGCAGGTGGGGGCAGCCTGCTCCAGGGTGGAAGGACCTGGCAGATACTTGGCATGAACATGCTTAAGGTTTAGGACATGGGAGGGTCTCCTTGCTCTTAGAGTACACTTTTCACCAGCTTGAACAGCAATTGATGAACGTAGTGAATATCACAACCAGGTAACATGAGGACCAAAAGAAGGTGGGAGATCGTGGGGGCGGGGGCAGCAAGCATGCATCACTTCCGGTCCCACAAGTACACACTCCCTGACTGCCATCCATTCCTCCTGGAATGAATAGTGTACAGCCCTGATAAGGTCTCCAGCTTGTTCCCTCCTTCCTCTTTCCCAGATGTCCCCAAGCTGAGGAAGTAGTGGAAGTAGTAGACACGTATTCACTGTCCTCTCTCTGTGAGCCATGCTGCAGAGGAATCTGAGAAGTCACAGTGCCTTCCAATCCTCGGCCACTTTGTGCTCTGGCCACACACCCTGGGCATCCTCAGAGATCAGGTCCTAATTGCTTGGCAGTCAGCCTCATGACTCTTTAGGGTCTTTGGCCAGACTGTGAGTATCATGTTAGCTCTGTGTTGGGCCTTCCTCCAGGGCTCCTGCTCTGACCACTGCAGTGGTCTGGATCAATGCTACAAGACATGGCTGGTGAACTTGGTGATAAAGACCAAGGAGCTGGGGACACGTTCACTAAGATGCACTTTGCTATCTGTCGGGGTGGAGCTCTTGGGCCTTCACATCAAGATGAGCACCGCTCCCACCACCTCAGATACACAGTCTTTCTGAGTGCAGGGCGGCAAGTGACCCTGAGCTAGGATCTCAGGCTCTCCCTTTGCCCGCAACACCATCTGGAAAATAGATTTATGTTCTAATAAAGGATACCCAAGAAGTGAAGCAGAGGAAGGTTACCCTAGGCTGTGGTGTGAGGATGCCCTGTGGGTGACTGTGTCCGATGTTGGCTCTAGGAAGGTTTGCAAGCCCCAGCACTTGGCGATGGGCATGCATCCAGCTGATAGTCCAGGAATGGGGTGCTCTATGGAAGCAGTCACTCAGAGCAAGACAAGAGAAGGGCAGGGAGGTGCGACTTCTCTTGGGCAAGTAACCTGGGAAGGGAGATGGATACAAAAAAACAATGGAGATGCAGGTGGAAGTGGAGAAGGTGGAGGGGGAAAGGCAGATGGGGATGCAGATGAGGAGGAGGTGTGCTCTGGTTAACTTTTCTATAGCTATGATTTAAGAAAGGACCAAAAACAACTTGGGAAAGAAAGGGATTATTTCATCTCACACTACCATCTCATACTAACAGTCTGTCATTGAGTAACAGTACATCACTGGGGGAAGTTAAGGCAAGACTTCAAACAGAAGCAGATGCAGGACCCCCAGAGGAAATCTGCTTACTGGCCTGCTTGCTCTCTGCCCTTTGTTCACCTAGCTTTCTCATACAGTCCAGGACCACCTACCAGGGCGGTGCCACCCACAGAGGACTGGGGCCTCCTACACTAATTAACAATCAAGAAAATGCCCCACAGACATGGCCACGTGAGAATTTGATGGCGGCAGATTCTTCAACTGAGGCTCCTTCTGTGACAAAAACTAACTGGCACAGCGTAGAAATGGGTATGGAGGTACAGGCGGCAGAGGAAGCGGAGATGGGAATTTTACTAATCAGTTATTTTGTTAATCATGCACAGTACCCAGCATGCAACTGACCCTCTGTAAGTTCCCCCATTATTACTACCCAGAGAGTGTCTAAAAGCAGAGGTTGACATGGGGTGGTGGTGGGTCATGGTAGAAATGTCTAGAGTCCAAGAGTCACAGGAGAAAGTTCTGTTGTCCTGCCAACAGGCAAGATAAGCGAGAGGTAGTTTTAGGGCTCCTGTGGCCCTTGTCTGGGTTGCCAGAGAACTCTGCAGGTGCGGATGTTGGCAAATGTTCTTACAGGATTTGTTTCCAAACAGCAAGATGTCCCACCCTGCAGATCACATGCTGTCCCCTCTCCCACTGCTGTCCCCACTTCCAATGTCCTCTATGTGTGGAGGTGACTTTATGCCACCTATGAACTTGGGAACTCCTCTGAGCAGGGAGTTACAGGAATCTCACCAATCCAAAGCTCTGGTAGAGTGTGAACTATGTGAAACCCCTCCTTAGGAAGCCCCTGGAACTCAGAGTTGTGTCTACTTTTCCAGTTGGGGGGGGGGCCTGGGCAGCCACTTACTAACTCCCCCAGGCAGGGCACAGGCTAGCTGAAACCTTTTAAATGGGGATAGTAGAGACTGTCCTGGGTCCTTGAGAAGTGTGCTGCCACCACTTCCTTAGGTGGTGAGGGGAGACAGGAAGGGAATCCGGTGTCAGTAGTGACAGTCTGTGTGGTTGGGGTACTGCTGCTTCCTCTCCTGTGAGCCGTCTCCAGGGTGCATACCCCATCTGCGACTCTGAGAGTGTGTCATGCCACATGGATGGTTATGGCCCCACAGAGATTCACTGGAACTGCTGACAAGTGTCATGTGCACCCTGCTAATGCCAAAGTTATTGCTTCCTGTTCTCAGATGAGAGGAACATTTTACTGTTTAGAAAAAAAGCATTAAACGTGCCTTGTTTTTATTTCCTCATTTCCGGAGTCAAAGGTTAGAAGTGTCAAAGAAGAACAAGGAAGGGCGGAGGAGACGAGCGAAGGGAGAGCTGTGCAGAGAGGTAAAGAGGAATGAGATAATGGGACCTTGTCACCAGAAGAACCGAAGACATGACCTGGTGGCTGGAGGCAGAGGGCAGGAAGTGGGCAAGTGATGATGGGGCATTTGATGAGCAGTTACTACACATAGTGAAGCACAATGAGATGTTAGCCCTCATATCCCTCATGTCCGCTTCCAGCGCGAAGGCCCTCAGAGCCAGAGAGCACCGTCAATGTCAGCAGGAGAAATCTGACTCCCCGCAGACACCGTCTGACTCTAATGCAGAGCTGTAGAGTAGCAACCAATGGGAAAGTGATTTCAAGGTATCTTGGATCCAAGTCACCACCCTGGGACCAATCACGAGACGTTTTCTCGCTCTTTGAAGCAGCGTCCAGAGTTGCTCTTGACTTTGGAGTCCTCCGAAATGGATATTCTTTTGGTTCACTGACTACATCACCGTACATCAGGAGTGAAGGTGAGGAGACATGGAGGGACGCGACACCGATAGCCATCCCCGCTCTGGCGTGCTGCCCATGCACCTCGCCTTTGCTTCTCCAGTCGCAGTCCCCAGGCAGCCCTCGCATGTCTCTGTGGCCGAAGTTTGCCGCTGTGCGCTGAGACTCAAGTTCTCCTCCTCCCTGAAGTCGCTCATGCCACGTGGCCTGTGTCCCCGTCACTCTGCACTCCTCTTTACTTCCGTTTGTCACTATGCATTCTCACTACAGCCAGGGTCACTAGCTGAACATTGGCCTGAGGTCTACAAGGGCAAAAGGTGACCCTTGGCAGAGTCAGGAACACAGGGCCCACCTGCCACCCTTCAAAACAAGAGGAAGAAGGAGCCACGGGGAAGTAGTCACAGTATTGAGTGACCTATGACCGCGGGTATAGACAGCTACCAAAGCATCACCTTAAAGCCCCATGCCCTTGAGAGACCTCTTTTCAAGTCTGTCATGGGGGCTCTAAGTCTTACATAGGAATCACTTAGAACAGACCCCAACACACAATAGCTGCTCAATAAATAGAAGTGGTCTAACACCAGACAGACTGCCCAAGGGCTAGGATCAATCCTCACATACTCAAGTGTCCCCTGACGCCCTCATCAGCGACTTCAGCATGATCTCTGAGCAGTCTTGTTCCCAGAGGCAGACCTGGGTTTATTTTTGTGGAAGGAAGCTGTTCCATGTATCTCCGCAGCATCCTCAGTGTCTGCCACGGGACTGTGGATAGGAGGTGTAAACACATCTCCTAATTCGAGATGATGGCGTTTGGAAAGCTTGTCATACTGGTTATATTTAGCTCCGAACTCCCCAAATAGTATCAGAGAGGAAGAATCTCTCTTCTGAGTATCACTCCTCCAGTTAAAAAACACAAAATTCAGAATTATTATTTTTATTATTGCTGTGATTATTTATTGACTAAAAGAATCAGTGGGATTTGGGTATTCGTAGGTATTAGAAGATGACTCTGAAAAGCGTCAGGACTCAGCATCCGGGCATGCTGTACAGTCAAAACTGACCTATACTGCAGATGGAGAGGCTGGGCTTGAAGAGGGGGAATGGCAGAATCAGAAATAGGGCCCAGATCCTTGGAGTCTTTGTTTGATGTTCCCTGGAGAGTCAGCCAGGGTGCTTTCCCTGACATTCCCTAGGGGATGTCGGCGAGGGTGCTTTCCCCAAGAAACTCATTCAAACTTATCTTGAGTCCTTTCCAAGCCTTTGCTCAGAAATCATTCAGAGCACTGGGCTCAGGCTCGGCTCTGCCCCCAAAGAACCGATGTGAGCTTCATTGGGATGTTTCACTTTCCTTGTCTCTTCTTTCTTCCTCCTTTCCCTTCCTGCTTACCTGCTTGCTTTTTGTCTTTTAGGGAGAGGATCTCATATAGGCCAGGCTATCCTCTAAATTGCTATGTAGCCACAGGTGACCTTGAAATTCAGATCCTCTTGTCTTCACCTCAAGTGTTGGGACACTGAGTGTGTGCTACTGTACTAGTTCATGTGGTTCTGGAGATGGAAACCAGGGCTTTATGTGTGTTAAAAAATCGCACTCTGAACTGACCTATAGCCCTAGCCGTTAGTCCAGTTTTTAGCTTTAGTTTCTTCACTCATCACTTCATCATTTATCCATCCATCCACACATCCATCATCCATCCATCCATCATCTACCCATGCATCCATCCATCCATGCATCCAACCATCCATGCATCCATCATCCATCCATGCATCTATCCATTCATGCATCCAACCATCCATGCATCTATGCATCTATCCATCCATCCATCCATCCATCCATCCATCCATCCATCCATCAGCTATTCATCCATCAGCTATTATCCACTCATCAACACAGGCACATATCCACCCAAAAATGATATGTAAAAAAAAACCCTCCATGTTCAATTGGGAACATTGGGGGTCTGAGGAAGTTCTGGGAACATTCCCATATGCACCTTACTGTCAGGAAAAGGAGGGAGTCAAGTATGACTCCCTCCATGGAGGAGAGTTGGGAAAGGGTGGCCATGCCTAGAAAGGGCAAGACAGTACCCCAAGTACAAACACCCTACAGATTCTTCCTCATTGTTATTGAAAGGTTATGAGAAGTGGTCACTGAGATCTTGCTTGGACAGTGTATGTGTGTGCGTGCGCGCGCACGCGCACGCACACACACACACACACACACACGGGGTGGGGGGATCAAGTGGAAAAGGGAGAAAGCGAGGGGTGGGGCACATACTTGCCTATCTAACCTCCAATTAGTGAACCTCCCTAACTACCCCTGGGAAGAGCCAGCAAATAAGAGCCAGAGTCCCAGCTCAGCCTGGGCAAGCACGCTACAGACTATAAAGCGCAACTCTGAAGGCTGCGTGGGGGATGTGTACATAGTCTCCTTCCTGGAGAGACCCTTGTGTGTCACTGTCTCAATGGTCTCCTTCCTGTATCTGTCTTCACACCCACAAATGGAGAAGGAATTCTAGAACAGACACTGTTTGAGGTCATTCCCACTTCAGGAATCTTTGGTTTTAAGAATGTGTGCTCCCTTAAGACTTTCTCCATGACTCTTCATGTTTGTGTGTCCATGTGGCCAAGCTCTGAGACACACATGTCAGTGAGTATGGAAACCAGAGGTAGAGGCTGGGCCTGTTCTTCAAATCATTCTTCAATTGTTCTGTTTGTTTTGAGACAAGGTATCTCACTGTACCTGGAGCCTAGTGATTATCTAGACTGTCCAGCCAGCTAGCCACAAGGATCCCCGTGTCTTTGCCTCCCCATTCCTGGGATTCTAGATTGTGCTTGGCTTTTTATCTGGGTGCTGGGGACTCAGTTTTATATCCTCATGCGTGTGCTGCAGTCCTGTTACCAACTGAGTCAGCTCCTTACCCCCTTCTGACTCTCAACCTGCCTCTTCTTCATATGCTCTAGGCTCAGAGTCCAGAATTTTATGTCCCAAGTACGTCGTCTCATCTCTCCATCCTCACCCATCACTGTCTCTAACCCAACATGCTCCTGCTGGCTCCAGTCCCTTTCTAATCTCTTAGAATCTGTTAGTCAAGCTAGAGGCCCACTACTCTTGTTGGTGGATGCTATGGACCTGCCTCTCAGCCATGTACCAGTCACATGAGGCCATCTGAAACACAATGACCCCGGGTCCCAAGAGGAATCTAGCTCTTGTCCGAGTTAATAGGAGAAGGGATGAGAAGAGCGGAATAGAATTTCAATCATGACTTGACTGTTGGCCTTTTTGAAGTTTTCCTGAGGTTTTGTTCTTTTCTTTTTTCACCTGGTTGGCTCAATATTACCAAATCTTGTCTTACAAATCAGTTTTGCCTGAATTCAAATGTAACTACATTCTCCCTAGCTAACTAAAAGGAAGCAAGAAAGCAGAGGAGATGATAGATAGATAGATAGATAGATAGATAGATAGATAGATAGATAGATAAAAAATAGATGATAGATAGATCATAGATAGATGATAGATCATAGATGAATAGATAGACATAAAGATAGATGATAGATAGATTATAGATAAATGGATAGATAGATCATAGTTAGGTGGATAGATAGATAAATGGATGGATGGATAGATAGATAGATAGATAGATAGATAGATAGATAGATAGATAGATAGATAGCCTTTACACTTATAGACATCTGTATCTTGAATCTTCAGATATCCCCAGTTGTGCTGATGATCGTGAACCAGGCACAGGTGGGTCAGCCCCGAGATAGATATAAAGCAGAAACAGGCTTCTTGCAATCTGTAGCTCGTGAATACTGAATGCCAAAGCTGGGGGAGCTTAGGAAGCTGGCAGAGTTCGACTCCAGTGCTCCAGCTGCTTGGTTCCCTGCCTAAGACTGTCTTTTGTTCTCCAGTTAGCTGCCATCGAAAGTATTCATCTATTTCCTTACCCCTCCTTCATACTCCTTTATCGGGATACTAATTTACACTAAAGTCTAAATGAATGCAGATAACTTATTTTCTCTGTTTACAGTTGCATTTTACTAAGAACAAATTGCATCAACTGACAGAAACATACACACGCACCACAAACGCATGCATGCACACACATTTGTACACACGAACACCAGTGCCTAAAAATCAAAAGTAGCAAAAATAATTTAGAAAGGTAGGTTGGATAGTCACCAGACTAGGCAACTATGAAGTCATAACTAATGAGATACAAGAACGGGGAGGCAGGGGAGGAAAAGATGTGGTGTTTAGCACACCAAGGTTCTCAGCTACAGAAAATGTGAAAAGAAAGCCAGTTTGTGGGAGGGTGACACTTTCCATGAAAGATGAATGAATCTGACCAAGGGACATCAGTGAGGATCTTCATAAGACCCCTGGATATTATTTTAAAAAATATTTATATAGCGTATGTGTTTGTTTGCCTACGTGTATACCACATGTGTACAGTACCCATGGAAGCCAGAAGAGGGCATCAGATCCCCTGGGGTAGGATTCACAAACAGTTACATGCTGCCATGTGTCTGCTGGGAACCAAACCTAACCCCAGTCCTCTGCAAGATTGGCCAGCGCTCTTGACCTCTGAGCCTTCTCTCAGCCCCTTATTCTTGCTTGTTTATAATAGTGCTGAGCTGGGCCCCACACTCTGCAGCAACGAACTCCAGTGTGACCAGAAAGGCAGACTATGTGGACTGAGATGAGGGTCAAGGGCAGGTGTGGGGGTGATGAGCAGCCAGGTCTGTCAACCTGGTGAAGCCTAGACTCACCCAGGGGACAAACCCCTGGGCATGTTCACGGGAGAATGTCTCAATTAGGTTAATAGAGGCGGGAAGAGCGGCCCTAATGGTGAGTGATACTATCCCATCGACTGGGGATCTGGGTTGAATAAGGAGGAGAAAGTGAGCTGAGATCCAACACTATCCCTCTCTGCTTTCTGACTGCAGATGCACCGTGGCAAACTGCCTCATACTCCTGACACCCATGCCTTCCCCCACCGTGATGGACAGTTACCACCAACCATGAACCAAAATAAACCAGTCCCTCCCTACACTGCTTTTTGTCTGGCATTTGTTACAGAAACAAAGAAAGTTCCTAGTGTGCTCGGGAATCCCAACACTTCACAGGCTGCTTGAGTAGTGCCACAGCCATCATGGAAGAGTAATCATTTTTAAAACACTCAAAATATGAAGGGGAAGGAGGACCCTGGGGAAAGGACTGTGGTACTGGATTTACTGGAGATGGCGTCCCTAAACAGGTAGACTTCATAGGATCACAGAGGGTTGAGGGATGACTGAGGAGGGTGGGGGTGGGCAGGGTGGGGGTCAGTCTGTTAGAGAATGCAGCCCACAGAGGAAATGGTTTTCTCAAGGGAGATCCCAGAGGAATGGAACCTGCCCTGTGTTGAGGGTGAGAATCATTGGGAGAAAGTTTAGGGGTGAAGGATGGGTTATGGACGGGACACATTACTCTCAGAGCTGACAGGAGGGTGACCATACTGTAGGGAGAAACGCTGTTTGTGTAGATCCTGGGACTGATCCTCCTAGTGTAGGAAGGAGAGATGGAGGGGGCTGCTGTGCCATGGGACAGATGGTTCCATGCCCAATGGCTGGAGTCTTTATGGTAGTAGGGGCATCCTGCTATCTACTATGCCAAAGTTGAGCAGGTGCAGTGGCCTTTAGAGAAGCAGAGTATTAACCTAATCACAGCGGGACAAAGGTTTACTAGATACACACTATCTGATGCCATAAGAGACAGAACAGGGTAAGATCCAAACCCTGGTCCACCTTCATGTGGCTTTCCCCCTGATGCTCAAAAGCAGAGGCATATGGAAATATAAGCAGGTGCACCTGGGGCAGACACTTTCAAAATGTATGTGAATTAGGAAGGGGATGAGGATGGTGGCCATTCTAAAAGGAGGTAGTGAGCATGATGGTCCCTGGAGCTGGAATGTAAAAACACGCAGAGCAGAGAGGAGGGAGAGGGGAGCAGAGGCAGGAGAAACAGGGAAAGGAAAGAGAGGAGGAAGGTTGTGAGCGCTGAGTGACAGAAGAAACAGTTCACAGAGTGTTTGTAGCTTGTTCTGTGAATACGGTCCACAGGGTATCCTTAATTTAGTACTGGCTACTTCTTGGCTTTCCTCCCTACCTCCTCCATCATCCTTTCTTGTCTCACTTAGCAGGGCTCTACGTGATTACAAAGGTACACCTGCAACCCCTCTCCTCCCACCAAATGGCTTCAAATTCCAGCTCCACTCAAAATAGAAATTATTTAGTATGGCACGCTATTTGGAATTCTGCAAGCCTCTTCTTCTCTTCCACTGACACAGGCAATCAAAGACAAGTTATATTTGATCTTAAATAGCAGGTATAATCACATCAGCTAAGCAGTCCCAGTCACCCTGTGGGCCTCTCATCCCCTGCCTTTACCACGAGTGGGTAAAAGGGGTGGTTGTAGAGTTTCTGGCCAGCTCTGGTGGTGTTCTGAAACACTAAGCTCTGGCAAGCCCCATCTAGCTCAGCCTTAGCCAGCCCACCAGGCAAACCCACGCAGGCTTCAGCACCGAGACCAGCACCCACCCGCACAGGCAACTGCTTGGAAAGGGCATGTGGTAGAACAGCTTCCTGGACACAAAGCAAAAGTTATTTTAACCTCTCTAGTTCCAATGGTCTCCAGAGAACTGTGCAATTAACCTGGGTCAGAGCTGCAGAGCCCTGCCTCCCATAGCTGGCAAGATGGGCACAGTGCTGTGGGGTTCCTGACAGCCAAAGCAAAGGGAGAATTACAATGAGATTTGTGGAGCATGGGCTTTCCTGCTCCGGCTCTCTTTGCCAGCCCTTCTTAGCCCACTCCCAGTTCACCCAGTCTTGAGTGCTCCATTTGCAGCCATGGATTGGAACCTGGAGTTGCGTGAGGGGATCCCAGGAGGGAAGGGAGCTGGGCAGAGAGTGGAGACTCTCTGTATTGGAGTAAAACTGGATGCAGTGGTGTGTTCCTCCAATCCTAGAGCTGGGGGTATGGAGACAGGCTTCCTAGGACTTGCAGGCCAGCCAATCTAGTAGAATTATGAGCTCCAGGTTGAGTGAGAGACCTTTCTTACAAAGTGAGGTAGAAACCAATGGAGGAGACACCTAACATTGACCTTTGGCCTGTTACACACACGCACACACACACACACACACACACACACAGAGTGGTCAGCATGGGAAGTATCCATGGGGAATTAGGAACTGAACAATAAAAGAAGCCAACACTAGTCTATAGATGAGCAGCTTGCTGCTGTGAACAACTGGCATCCAAGCCACTGGGGACTTCTGAGAGACGGCACAGGACATCCCACTTTAGGGACCACGACAAGAGCATCAATCATGCAGCTCCCATTCATCACTGATTGGGAACATCTCTCCGGGTGCTAAGCCCCAGCACTGCAGCCACTCTGGCATGAGAGCCAAGAGTATCCTTACTGCTAGTGAAGGCCCTCGGGCAGAGAAATGCAGGTGCGTGCAGTAAGAGGCGCACAGCAGGCTCGGAACCATCCAGCACTGAGAGGATGTGGGCACAGCTGACATGCATATTTAACATCCTCGAAATCCGATAACTTCCTTTGGCCAAATGAGAAGAAATAAGAACCATCCGCCTGGGAAGGACCTGTCGGGGAAGAGCCCTTTTTGCTTCAGACACTGGAGTATTCTCTTCCTTTAAAGTGAAAACCTCATATGTGCTGAATATTTTTCCTGGATTAAGAAAGCAGAATATTTGTGTTATAGTCTTGAAACTCTAGTTACTATGAGCAAGTTATTCCCTCCCTGTGGTCATTAACTTCCACACCTGCAAAGAGGGACTCCCACTTGTAGCTTGAATAGCTGTCATAACCAAATATAGTGAATAAAGAGCAGGAAGAGAGAGCCAGGCTTTGGAGGGATGGGGGCCGCTGATGGAAGCAGGTCTGGTTCCCCAGTAGAATCTCCACTGGTCCAGGTCACAGCATAGGAATGAAGCAGGAGTCTGTCTTTAAGAAAGTCCAGTCTATACACGTTAAGAAGCCTCTATGTGATGGTGTCTCAACAGGGAGAGTGTGCGGTAGTAGGGTGCCCCAAGTCCTGGGGACAGAGATTTGGCTGCAGGTGCAGATTTCTTGTTTGGACTATTAGACATCAAACCAAATAAACTGATGTGGCAATAGAACCTAAACTCAGGAGGAAGGAGCCACAAAATTTGAAAATCGTGTTCCATGATAGTCCCAGCAGGGGACCCAAAAGTGAGACATGATCTGGGGAAACATAAGGGGTGGGGGACCCTGATGGTCTGCATATAGTGCTGACACCAGAAACTCCAGCAGCCTAAATACACATTCCAACTTTACCTGATAGAAATGATGATATGCTATGTAAATTTGATATGCATGACTATCTTTGATAAAATGCTCTCATGATTTGGGAGTTAGACTCACGCAAGGGGGTGGCTTTTATGATGAAGTGATTATTTTGCCTTGTACTCACACACATGGATTAGAATGAAGCCTGAGTATTCAGGAGTTTACATGGACAGGCATGAAAGAGGTTCTTCATCAGAGTAACTTCTGGGTGAAAGGTCAGAGTGGATGTGCCTTTCTGCTGGCCACTGCTGGGAAAAGAGATGGATCCAGAGAAGAGGAGTAATGGTGTATCAAGTGATGAGTGGGCAAGGAGAGAGAACAAGGTCAAGCTATGAGATTGGAGAATGGGCAGACTCTATTTGTGAAAGGAGGGACTGTGTGGGTAACCTCTTAGGAGAAAACAGCAACCAATGGTAGCTAGCCTGATGGTTACTGGGTACCTGCCTTGCTAATTCCTAGAGTCCAGCCTTGATGTTTTCCTCTTAGAGTCCAGCCCCGGTGTTTTCCTCTTAAAGTCCAACCTCACCCCTGGATAAACTGGCCAGCTCTGTATCTTCTTCAAGGGTATCTCAGTAGCAGCTCAAATCACCCATACCTCACATGACATCTTGTAGTTAGGGACACAGAAAGAGGGATTTTAGGACGGAAGGCTCACCTAGGTAAAGAGATACAGTGAGAAAAAGACAATCTTGGGGAAAGAAGCAAGGAGGAAAAAAGGAATAAAGAGTTATTAGCAGGAGATGGAGGGAATTTGTCAGCAAGAAAAGTGTCCCTTGAGGTTCTGTGGTGGGTGAGCAGGATGAGGATGACTCTGTAGTAATGTGCCATGTGCCACAGAGACTGGATACTGTCTGAGACACGAAGGAAACTGTGCATGAGTGACCTAAGCATCTCTAGAGAGTGGCACTATCCCCCAGGGTGACAGCCATCTGTTCCCCAGGGTACCCACAACCCAGGGGTCTGCCTGCTTCCCTAGCCCTCGGTTATACACTCTACTTGGCTGTACATCACCCTGTCTTCCCTGGGAGATGAGGATCTATTTTACAGTAGCCATCTTACATATTGTCTATATTTGTAATTTTGGAGGCTGTATTTTGTGGGTGTCATGGTCTCATGCAGCCTAGACTGACCTTGAGCTCTTTGTGTAGCTGAAGAGGACCTTGAAATTCTGATATACCTGCCTCCTATCTCCTCCAGTGATGGAATTACAGGCATGTGCCACCATGCCAAGTTTTATGTGATTCTGCAGATTGAACCCAGGGCTTCATGTGTGTCACACAAGCACTTTACCAGCTGGGCTACATCCCCAGATTCACATATTGTTTATATCTGAAAAAAAAAATGTTAAAGGTGAGTCTGGAACATAATGAGTTCTTTACAAGTTCAGAGAAAACAGGAGCCATTTGTACATAGGGATGCTGGGCAAAAAACGTGAGACAGTGCACAAGTGTGAGAGACAGATGTGAGGATGAGGGGGTGTGAAGGCAGGGAAGTCTTGCTGGGAAGATATACAAGAAATATCATGACGGAGATGTGTTCCAATACCACTCATCTTTTCTGGGTGGTGTGGAAGAACCAGGGAGGATGACAGTTAAGACACATGGTCTCCTAACCCAACCCTGCCCCTATCAAATCCACAGTGGTTCTGATGGCCTGCCAGATCTGAGAACTGGGGCTGCAATGAGCCTATGGGCTTCTACTGTTTTAGAAGCACCTGATTTATAGGCGAACAGGATGCTAAGGGTCCTTTCAGAACCTCTGGAACAAACCCCTTGAAGATGAAAATAACAGAGTCCCTGAGGCACGATCCTTACACAGAGCTACTCTGCAGCTGGTACTCAGGCTGGGACAGCATTGCCTGGGCTAGCTGCATGGCCCCCAGATGAAGTTAACCCCAGAACACATCCTGGGGAGCATGGTGCTGAAGCAGCAGGGTGAACTTCCTGCAATGTGGTGAACCCAGCAGGGTTGGGAGGCCCTCAGTGTGGACTTCAACCATTGCACCCCGCCCTGTACCTCAATCTCGTGGTCCTGCCTCCTCCTCCCCCTCCCCGTACCTCTCCCTCTTCCCCTCCTCCTCCTCCTCCTCCTCCTCCTCCTCCTCCTCCTCCTCCTCCTCCTGCTCCTCCTCCTCCTCTTCCTCTCTGGGCTATCTCCTACAGAGCATTATCCTACTTTCAGGCTGATTACAAATGACTACAGACGGAGATGGTGAGCCCCTTGCCCGGCACGTTAGTCTTGTGCTTGCTGATCGATTCTCTTGTTAAGAGACCTCAAAGGCAGAGGAGTAGATTAAAATATAATGTATTGCATTGAAATTTAACGCCACACTATAGACTATCCAGCGTATCTACATATTTGCATTCTCCCCCTCCCTCATAATTTCTCCTAGAGTTGCCTGGTCTGTCACCGTGGTTAAGCATCTATCACTGGTGGACAAAGGCACTTGATGGCGTGAAGGTCTAGAACATCCTTCAACACACCTCTGATCCAGCTGCCTGTGTCTGGCCCAGGAAGAGTGGAATTCTGTGGGGCTGGCTAATTTCCCTGCCCTTAAACTGGGTGAAGATGTGAGGGGAAGGCTAGTGTAAGCCGCTGAGGTGTTTTCATTTCACCTTTGACCTCCTCTGCAGTGTCACCTCCTCACCTGGCCTTTCATCTGCAAATCTCCTTCTTCCAGCTGAAGGAAACAGCTGGCCTTCCCCTCCCACCCTGGCCACCCCTCCCCTGACCCCTGCTGATTCCCTGGTCTCAGCGATAAGCCCCACCCACTCTCCTGTTTTCAGGACCTTCTCTCTCATTTGACTGGGAGCCAAGCTTATGGGGAATGGCTGCCAGTTAAATATCAGTACGCAGAGGCTTCAAATGTGCAAGGATAGGTATCAGAGAAGAGGATCCAGTGTGCTGAGAAGAATGACATTCAAAGAATCTCATTTAATTTGATGGCGCGATGAATATTTAAAGTTTTATAAAGAAATACAGGAAAGCAATCAGGCTTATTCAGCCGTATGCTCTGGAGAGCAGAGTAGCTCCCCATGTGTTGGTAAGACAGGGAAGGGAGATGGAGGGTGTCGGTGGGGATGGGTGAATGCCGTAGACACAAATAGTCTCCTTCTTTCCATTCTTTGAATTGAGGTAGAAATGGGTGCAGTTTGGGGGGGGTCGCAAGATAATTATCATAGCATGCTGCTGACACCCTAAACAGTTCCTTTTCAAAATTGAATTTCTAATATCCCAGCTTTGGAGATTATTATATTGAAACATGAATCCTTTGGAAAGTGGTTCAGAAATCATACCCACTGTGTGATGAAGGCACCTGCCACAGAAACAGGAGGGAACATAAATCTCCACCCATGGGTGTAGAATGCCTGATTGTGCCACCTGACTGATGTAGTGGGGTCACCAGAAACCTCCCCCAAATGCCACTCTGTGGATAGTCCACTCATTATAAACACACAATGGATGTGTTCAATATGCTATCAGCTTCTATATCAGACCAAGATGCAGAATGGATGAGGGAACTGTACGAGTTCTCCCTTTAAAAAGCATCCAGTCCCGGACTCGGGAGATGACTCAGTTAGAAGAGTGTTGCTGCACAAGCTTGAGGACCCGAGTTCAATCCTCCAGACCCCTTGTGAAGAGGCAGGCGTGACTACATGCAACTGTACTCTGCGTCCTGGGGATATGAAGATGAGATCTCTGGGGCTCAGGGGATGCCAGCTTCGCCAAATCAGTGAGCTCCAGGTTCAGTGAAACACCATGTCTCAAAAAGTAAGGAGGGCCAGCAGAGGACTCCTAGAGCAAAGATGATGTCTGCCAAATCAGACAATTTGAGTTAGATCCTCAGGACCCACACGGTGGAAGAAAAGAACCAACTCCCGCAAGTTGTCCCCCGATCTCTACAAGGGCACCCTGCAAAGCATGCTCCTAACATACAAAATAAATAAAAATGTAATTTTTTTTAAAGTAGGGTGGAAAGTTTCTAAGGAAGACAGCTGGGAAGACCTTTGGCCTCCACACATGCACACAAAATAAATAAATGAATAAATAAATGAACAGTTTAATCAAAAGCATCCGTAGAGTGACAAGCAGGCATGAATTCCCACAGCGCATTGTGGTGTTTGGTAATCCATCACAGAGCAGAGACAAAAGAGTTAACTGGGCACAAACCGGGGGTGGGGAGTGGGAGGTGGTGGTGGCTTCAGGTTAGTCCTGTGGCAGTCACCATAATTGCCTTGCTATGATCTGTTGAACACTCACCTTTGAAGGGCTATGCTGCTGCTAAGAACACGGATACTTCATGCCTGAGGGTGTCTCCCTGCTTACAGAGACAATTTTGCTGGAAAGTTAATGTCCCTGGAAGTCTTCTGTCAATGACAGATAGCAAGTAGATGGCTGATCACTTCTGGTTCTTCTTGGAAGGACAGCTTGGAGCACGCAACCCTGTATCCCAGGAGTCTCCAGTGGCAGGCCGTTCAATCTGAAAATACTTGCTAGATAACACCCTTGCATTGAATTCCTTGGTTTTATCCTTTTCACTTTCCACTTCCCCAGTGACATGCTGCTGTAGGTCACCTCCCAAATAAAATCAGTGTGCTCATATTCCTCTATACAATTCTGTTTGGAAAAATCTGAAGCAACTTAGTACCAAGAGCTGACATTTACTAGGAGGTGTCAACTACGAGAGATCGAGATTTGGACCAGTGGGTTAAGAACACTTGCTGCACAATCATGAGGACCTGAGTTCAAATCCCCAGAACGCATGTAAAAGTGGAGAGTGACGACATGTATACCTGTATCCCCAGCGCTACGGGGAATAGAGACCTGGCGATCATTCGGGGTTGTTGGCTGCCAGGGTTAGACAGGAGACCCAGTCTCAAAGGGGTGGTGGACAGTGGCAGATGGGACATCTAACATCTTCCTCTGGCCTTCAGTGCACCAGAACACATACCAAGGGAAGAGGGAGGGAGGGAGGAAGAGGGGATGGGGAGAGAGGCTTGAGAGAATAGCTGAATACCCCAGCTTGAGACTCTTGCAGGGGCTGGAGAGTTCTTGAGCCTTGTCAGAGCTCCACACTCTCCTGTAACACCATCAGCGGCCTGTCCTGGACCTTCATCTGTAGCTAGAGTTTTCCTGCCTGGCCCACAGTCAGGACAAATCTCTGACACCCGCCAGTCCCACAGCCACTCAGACCCAACCAAGTAAACACAGAGACTTACATTAGTTACAAACTATATGGCCGTGGCAGGCTTCTTGCTAACTGTTCTTATATCTTAAATTAATCCATTTCCATTAATCTATACCTTGCCACATGACTCGTCGCTTACCAGGATCTTCACATGCGGCTTGTCATGGTGGCGGCTGGCAGTGTCTCTCCCACCCAGCTTCCTGTTCTCTCAATTCTCTTCTCTGTTAGTCCTGCCTATACTTCCTGCCTCGCCACTGGCCAATCAGTGATTTATTTATTGACCAATCAGCAACACACTTGACATACAGACCATCCCACAGCATTCATCCTAACCCATCTCCACCCACCCAGGTGTTTGGTCCCACCCCGGGCGCTGCTGTGTGGTAAAGTCATCTCTTCTAGAAAACAGAAACTACTCTGCCTATTTCAGGGGGGAAATCTAACAGGGAAACTCACATACAATGTGTGAAGTTTTTAAAGTCAGAGAGAGGGGAACATTTTCTGATTTGGGAATCAGCCAAGATCAGGTTGGGGACATAAGAAGAATCTAGAAAAACCAATTGCTTTAGTTCTAGAAAACAAATGACTGTAGTTTTAGGAACTGTCACAGTCAACCAAGATGGAAGAGCTTTTTATACACTGGCAGCAAACAGCTGTCACTCAGAGGGTGGGAGCTGCAGGATCCACTACTGGTGGTAAAGTCAACAGAGAAGTGTGGTCATCAACATCCCAGGATCCCACACTCCCTGACATGAGTGGTCCAACTGGGAAAGCCGGGGCGAACCTTGGGAGCTGACAGTGGAAGCTGACGGGGAGCAGATGCCTCTTCCTGCATGTCTGCATGCCCATTAGAAGCTCAAGGCAGTTCCAAAGGGCCCAGTAGGGGGTTCTGCTCTTCTACAGCACAGCAAGGAGACAGTGCACGGTCACCTGTTGTATAAGACAGGCGTGTGAAGGCAACATGAAGAACTGACACAAATTTAAAGAAATGAAAATGCTAACAGCCCCAATTTCTTTATTTTACGCAGCATACGCATGTTGAGTCCATTGCTCTATACCCTACAAACATATAAACTAAAAGAAAATGACAAGATTCCAACTGGAAGGGAGCTGTAGTAGAATGTTTTCCAGCTGTCCACACCAATAAGGAACTGGGGGGGGGGGCTGTGGGGTTAGAGGGGAGCATGGCAGAGCAGGAATAAGTCTTATCTGTATTCAACATTAGTCATGATCAACCAAACCTGAGCTCTGGCTTTTCTTTTGCTCTGGACACAAAATAGAAACATTGTGTGTGTGTGTGTGTGTGTGTGTGTGTGTGTGTGTGTGTGTGTGTGTGTGTGTGTGTGTAGAACAGAGATCAGACTGAGTATCCTTCAGGAACCATCCACGTGGTCTCTCTTACTGGACTAGGGTGGACCAAGTCGTCTAGGAGGGCTAGCCAGTGATCCCCAGGGACCTTTAGCCCTGTCCCAACACTGGGATTATAACGTGGACCTCCACACCCTGCTTTTTTATTTGGTGCTGAGGATTGAACTCCCCACGCTTGAGCAGCAAGCACTCTGCTCTACTGAGCTTTCTCCCTAGTCCCTCTGGCTGCAAAATGTTCTTTTCCAACTCTGTCACCGTCTACTGAACCCCCATGTTGCATTCAGAATGAAGCCACTGACATCTGCCTAGTACCCCTGCTTGTCTTCAGTCACCTACTGACCCAGATCCCCAAAACAGACTTTGGGAGATTCAGGTCACTCACATGTGACACATCTCTACCCCTTCCTGAATAATTTCAAATCCTAACGCACACATGCTGGTTCTTCCTAATGTGTCCAGATTGAAAAATAGAACAGGTTCAACGACTTCTCAGAGTCCCCCTCTCCAGAAAATGTGAGCAACAAGCTTCCAGTCCTCCTGAATCAAGTGCCAATGCTCTGGCAGGCTGCAAACCCCCCTCTACTCCAGGGGCTACCCCCTCCCCCTGCTTTCAACTCCACTTCCTCCATTCCTGCTTCTCACCTTAGAAGATCCGCACATGGTTTCACATCCCTTCACCTCCAGATCCCCATTTGGTGTCTTCTTATGCTTGGTCCACTTCCGCTGATGGCTGAGGAAACCGGCCCCTTCTCCCTCTGCACTCCCCGCGCCCGCCCCTGCAAAGGTCTCACTCTTTCTACACTGGTTGCTTTACTCCAGCTGACTCCTAACAGCTCCCGCCGCCCCAGGAAGGTCTTTGTCATTCAATTCTCTTGAGCTTCCAACCCACCTTCCATCCTTTTTCACAGCTAAACTTCCCAAAAAAAAGTATCACACACCCACCCCCTCCACTTCCTCACCTCCCACCAAATCCCAACCACTAGCAGTCTGGTTCTGTTGAACAGCAGAAATGGTCTCTCTTAAGGGCCACTGATGGCCAGACTCCACAGTTCAGACTGTCCAACCCCCTTCTTCCAAGACCCACTCCGCAGAGAGGCCATCGTCACGGCTTTTCGCTTTGTCTTCATTTGTTTGCTTTCAACTCAAAAGTCTTTGTGTGTATAGTGTATGTGCATGTGTGTGTATGCAACTTGCTCATGAAATGTGAGACCCTGTGTGTGAGATCCTGTATGTGGAGGTCCCAGGTACCTTTACTCTATCATTTTTCCACAGTACTTTTTGAGACTGGGTCTCTCCCTGGATAGGGAGCTCAGTGGTTGGCTAGACAGGCTGGCCAGTGAGCCCTAGAGACCCACCTGCTTCTGCTCTCCCAGCGCTATGGTTACAGATGCACACACCTCTCCTGGCTTTTAAAGGGATGCTGAGGCGTCCGAATTCAGGTCCCCAGGTTTGCACATCAGGCACGTTACTAACTGATCCTTCTCCGTACTCCAAGCCACAGCTGGGCTGGTGAATGTAACTCACACATATGCTGTGGACAGAAGATAAGCTAGGCTTGGATGCATCAGTCAGACCTGTGAGTAACTAGAATACAGAAACACCTCCATGTCACTGCCCAAGTCCCCTTGTGCTTCTTTCTGCTACTTAACTTGCCCAAAGCCCTATTCTTGGACCCCCAGATGAACCTCCTTGATAAGTAACAATGGCAAGGAAGACATTTGGGGTATCAGGGAGTTTGTACACTTGGTGCCTGGTGTCCAGGCTATACCAGATATTAATTTTGTGGTTTTGATACAAGGTTTCATATAGTCCAGGCTGAGCTTGAACTCCCTATGTAGCCAAGGATGACTACTGCCTCCACCTCCTAAGTGCCAAAATTATAGTATGGGTCATCCCCAGGCTCAGTCTGTATGGACACCATATTATATAAGCTGTTCTAATGTATCTCCCTTGTAACATATATTCATTCTGTGCGAATCCACATAGTGTAACACATTCTGAAGGCATTTATGCCATTTAATCCTCTCATCTACCCCACAACATGTTCACGTTCACACTTATTAGTCTGTTCATGGTTGAAGGCGTAAGGACACAGAGAGGTTCTTTAACCAACTTAAATGCCTTCCTTTATAGGTGGGAGGCTGGACTCTTGAATTGAAACCCAGAGAATCTGTTTCCAGAATATTTCCAGAATTCAGACTCTTAACCACAGCACCTTCTGCCTTATGACCTGGGCATGCCATGCAATGCCTGCACCTCCCCGATTGTCCCACCTCCCCCTTGACTTCTACTCATCTAGACGTCCAATTCTCTTGTTTCCCTCCTTATCAAAATGCCACGAGTTCTTCAAAAATTCACTTGCCACCATCCCCTTGAGATTATTCTTTTAGATTTATCGTATGTACATGATTGCCTTGTTAAGGTGTAGGAAGATGCCCACACATATTTCTACAGAGGTCAGAAAGGGCATTGGATCCCCTGGAACTAATGTTACAGGTGGTTGTGAGCCACATGGGTGCTGGGGAATTGAACTCAGGTCCTCTGTGAGAATAATGAGTGTTCTTGGGCCAACTGTCTAGCTCCTTCCCATGAGATTTTATCTGCCTCCTCTGCTTGATGGTGCTTTGTACATTGGGAATAAAGAATTCTGCCAAATGTACTAGCTTTGTGTTGTGGTAATTCAGATCCATGGCTGGTCAGCATTGTGGAGTGTATGATGGGGCCACAATCTCTGCTTCACTTCCTCATGTCTTTCACATTTCAGAAATGCCAAGGCTGTTGTATTAGATTAAATTGAATTATTGTCCCACTCGGGACCAGGCAGAGCCTGGTTTCTACTCAGTTCTCCAAGTTTCATTTGAAAGAGAAACCAAGGGCTTGATTAAGGAATGGAAAGAGTCTTGTAGCCAGTCACAGTTCCTTCTGCCATAAATCTCCTGGGTGAACGATGCTGAGGCAGGGACATAAATGACGATGGCTGTGCTTCCACAGTTGACTGGATTATAAAACAAACCACACACTTATGACTATATGTTCCAAACAAGCCATAAAAGAAAGCAGAGAGAAGCAAAGGAGGAACAGGAATTGCGGGAGGGGGATTTGCTCCGTCCACTTTGGAGTCCAAACTGGTGAATTTCTTTCCAGTAATTCTCCTTCAATGAATGCATTTCAGAGGCAGACAGATCTAGTGTAGGCTCCAGAGTATTAAGAATATAACTTTAGGGCGACAAGATAGGGCCATGGGTATGGCACTAGCCACACAGTCCTGAGGACCTGAGTTCTATCCTTGGAACCCAATTAAGGTGGAAGGAGAGAACCTACCCCATGAAGTTGTTTACTGACCTCCACTGGCTTGCCTTGGCATATGTGTACCTACATCACACACACACACACACACACACACACACACACACACACACACACACACATAGAATTGAGGCTTTGCTCCCTGACCTACCTATATACCCGGCCTCTCTGGACCTTAGTCTCCATCTCTATAAGATGCAGTTGGCAGTACCTGTTTGTTCTTAATGAGAGCTGAAGTGATCGTTATCTGGGGTGGAGAGGAATGGTTTTGACTGGTCCTAGTGCTCTTACTGTTGTGTGTCTCATGGTGAGAAAGGGAGAATGCCACAGGGGAATCTGATGAAGCCCAGGTGATGGTGGAGAGTGTCCTGGGCACAGTGGTGATCTGAGGTCTTTCTGAATGCACTTAGCGCTCACCATAGAGCACACTGTTTACCATTGAGCACTCCCTGACAGGAGACTGTGACACTCCAGACACGTGGCTGGTCCTCACTGCCAGAGTGTACCATGGGCCCAGGGAAGTAGATGGGGTCTGTGGTCTCCAGTTCTGCTTTAAATATCTGTTTTCCCAGTGTGTGTGTGTGTGTGTGTGTGTGTGTGTGTGTGTGTGTGTGTGTGTGTAGAATCCAGAGAACGATTTTGGGTGCTGTTTCCCAGATGCCATCTACCTTGTTTTTTGAGACAAAGTTTCTTGTTAAGTAGGCCAGGCTGGCAGGCCAGTGAGCTTCAGGTCTGTATTCACGTCTCCAACAATGGGATCGCAAACACAGGCTACCATGCAGCTTTTTAATACCAAACTCGGATCCTCCAGCTTAAACAGCAAGCATGTGACCAACTGGGCCATCTCCACGGCTTTTGAACGGCTGGTTTCTTCATTGCTTGTACTGATTCCTAGAGACTGTCATCTTAGAGGTGAAGAAACTGAGTTCCAGAGAGAGAACAGCTGTTCAAGGTCACAGCAAAAAGTACCAACTGTCTTCCCCTCCAAGGTTATTTTCACACCATCCTGAATTCTAGACTATTTTAAGAGATCTGCTTGTGTGGTTCTTTGGTGTGGAAAGACCCTGGGAACTACCTTTGGTCACCCCGGGTTTCTCTTTGTCCAGCATTCCTGACTCTTCGGGCTGCACAAGTGATTCCTGCTAAGGGCAGAGAGACTAGACTTAGAAAGTCTGCCTTACACACATGATGGAACTTGGGACATGGAGCCAGAAGTCTCTGTTTGCAATCCTACCCATCAGGGCTGGAGAGATGATGGCTCAGAGGTTAAAACACTGACTGCTCTTGCAGAGGACCTGGGTCCCGTTCCCAGCACTAACACGGTGTATTACAATTTTCTATTATTACAGTTCTAGGGGATCTGATACCCGTTTCTTGCCTCTGTGGATATCGCACATACATGGTGCATATACATATATGCAGACAAACACTCATATACGTAAAGTGAAACAAATCTTGTTTAAAAGGAAAAGAAGGGCTGGAGAGATGGCTCAGAGGTTAAGAGCACTGACTGCTCTTCCAGAGGTCCTGAGTTCAATTCCCAGCAACCACATGGTGGCTCACAACCATCTGTAATGAGATCTGGTGCCCTCTTCTGTATACATGATAAATAAATAAATCTAAAAAAAAAAAAAAGAAAAGAAAAGAAAAATATAAGTCATCAGTCAACAGCTCTAATCTCTCACACCCAGTATGTTACTTACCTGGGCCTCTGTATCTTTGTTTGCAAAATGGAGATAGCGATCTATTTCAGGGGACAGTTGTGCCTAACCAGTGACAGGAGCACCCTGAGATGTCTTTCACAGATGACAAACAGCAGCGCCAGCCTTGATGTGGGTTCTTTTTCTCCAGGAAGAAGCACTGCCTTCTCCTTCCTCCTCTCCTCCACACAATTGAGCACAAGGCACAGTAGGATGTAGACCAACCTCAGTGAAGACGAATCTGCTACTTGCTCGTGATGTCCAGGATGGCCCAAGGTTTTGTTAGCTCAGACCCAGGACTGGGGACAGGAGCAGCAGGGCGAGATCATCGGGCTCGAGGTGGAGGGAGAGGTAAACAGAGAGCTGCAAGATGAAAAAGCAAACTGGGTTTGGAAAACAAACTCAGGCTAATGGCTGTAGGTGGTGTTAGTCATTCTGTTATGGAATTGAGGAATACATATGCATACTAATCAGAATTTATTTTGGCTGCTTCTTACTACACGTTGGGAAAAGGAAGAAGGATAAAAGATACTCTGCAAGTAGGAAGATCTCACTCTGCATGTCCGGGAAGCTGAGCCCTGGGCCTCAGCTCCTCAAGACACATGTGTTAACTTCCTACAGGCCTTGGGATAGACTGGGTTGGCTGCCTGGATGGGGTGCTAAGAATGAAGGACTAGATTCCAACTCCCAGTCCATGGACTGTGGAGGGAGACCCCGGAGCCTGTAACTGTGTTCCAAGATCTGTGTGTGGGTGCACATGTATATGCAGGAGTGCATGACGTGTGTGCCCGTGTGTGTAGTGATGATCAGAGGGCTACCTTGGTATCTTTCTTCAGAAACTGTCTGCCCTTCCTTCCTTCCTTCCTTCCTTCCTTCCTTCCTTCCTTCCTTCCTTTTTCCCTCCCTCCCTCCTTCCCTCTTTCTCTCCCTCCCTCCTTCCTCCTCTTCCTCCTCTTCTTCTCTAGACAGAGTCTGCCATTGGTCTGGAACTCTCCTAGTCGCCTGGGTTAGGCAGCCAGCAAACCCCAGGACCCACTCACCTTCACCTTCCCAACAATGTGATTACAAGCCTGTAAGCCTGTGCCCTTATGCTTAGCTTTTTAAAAAGCGGATTCTGTGGATTGAACTCAGGTTCTCACAAGCACTTTGCTGGCTGAGTCACCTCCCCAGCCCCTGTGTACCAGGATACCTATTGCTCCTCTGGCCCACGTTATCCCTCAGGCCTATGAGCTGAGGGAAACTCAGAGGAGGAGCATCGGAGCCTCTGGGACTCCGGGCTTCACTCCTCCTTCACAGAGCATACTTACGGCTTAACAGTCCCCCCTGGGATCCCACAGCCCCGGGCATCTGTCCTCCTAACTAACCTGAACCCCCACTGCATTTTGAGCCAACTTCCTCTCTCTTTTTTTCTACTCAGGCAGCCAATAGGGGCACTCCTCCACCCTGAGTCCTGGCATTTCTCCATGGACCATCAAGGTTCAAGCCTACCTTCCCTTTCAGCCTCCTCAACAGCTGCCACTGGGATCTTGCTATGCCCCTGCCTCAGCTCCCTGGTCCTTGCGATCTTTGAAAGAATTCAGACAAGACAGAGTGCTGTGTAGAAGAGGGACATTGCTAGAGGGTAGAGGAACGTATGCTCTCAGTCATGAGCATGGGCTGATCTACATTTTAGGTGGGCTTTACATTATTTCTAAAGCCTCTGTAACAAAGCAGCTTTTCCTGAGGGGCGTTTCACCTTCAGGCGATTGACAGGTCAGTTTGGACTGACTCTCACTGAAGGGGGCAACGATAGATGCTTGTTCTTAATTAGAGAGTACCCTGGTGTGTGGTAAAATCATGAGGTTTTGGGCTTCTGAAGCCACATTTAGATAGTCACTTATTAGAGACCTTCTGGTAAGTTCAGGATATCACTACTTCTCCCTGTTTCAAGAGAAAGACTAGGGTCTCATTCTTTGGATCAGCAATTCAAACCGTGCAGTAGCAGCCCAGGGAACTGTGCTCACAGCTCAGCCAGAGAGCCAAGGCTTACAGACAACAGGGAGGAGCCCCGGGAAAGCCAGGGCTGCTGGGAGTAGGTATGAGCCTGAAGCTTCTCCTCACTGGGTTTGGAGTCACACTGAAGAATGGGGGGCAGCTTCAATGTCCAGCACGAAGCACAAGTGACCCTCCACCACCCAGAAATGTGGAGGTGTGCTTGGACACATCGAAAGACATCTGCCACTCGCCCATCTTCCAAGGATGCTAGACATCTCTTTGACACACTCAACCCCTTTAAGGGAAGAGACTTGCTGTGTCTAACACTCCTCACAAAGCCACAGTGAACTTCTAGGGCACCCAAGTCCAAGCCCCAAACTCACTTTATGCTGAGGCGAGCACAACTGAGTTATCCTCGAAAGGACTCCTGATCCAGGCCTGTCAGAGAAGCTGCATGCCTTTGCTGAGCTGGGGGGAAACCTTCCTGTCAGGAGTGAAGTCCGCCTAGCTGTGCTCTGCCCCACCCCCACCCCCACCCCGCCCCACACCCACCTTCCTCCTGTATCGTTTTCTTCCCCACACCCCCTCTCTAACTCTGTTTCTGTGCTGTTCTGTCTGGCCCTGCCCTTGCTAGCTCTTCCACACTCTCATCCTCTCCTGGAAGAGCCCAGTTACAAGTAGTCTAGCCTTCTGCCCCACCCCCTCAGGAGAATTCAGAGATTAGCTCAGGCTGTATGTCCTCTTTGCACCCCATCCATCTTACAAGTTAATCCGTTCAATATCACTTTTTAAATGATTATGTTCATTATAATAATTATTAATTATGGCACTGTGCAAAACGGGTAAGCGAAGAGGAAGACTCTCTGCAGCTGCACATTTCCTGTCCCTTCCCCTTCTCGGCACATTCTCTGTTTCTATGCCTTCTCTTCCTCTCCCTCCCGTCCTCTATCCTGCTCCTCTTGCCTCTCTTTTTTGGAGTTCACTTCCTCCTCTCCAGGGCCAGTGCACCCCTGCACCTTGCTCTGCACCCTAGCCGTGCCCTTTCCCTCCCCAGAATCCTTACTGGGAAGGGCTGGTTCTCCAGGGTCTTTGTGGCATACCAACTCCACAGTTTCCTGGAGTGCACCTCGGGAGGGTGCCCTGCACAGGAGACCTACCTGGGCTGCCTGCACCTCAGTAGGTATGCACCCAACTAGGTATCCAGATAGCAAGAGACTGGGTCTTTCGTACGGCTGTGTCCAGCTGAACCAATGTTGGACCACAGAGACACATCCACATGACACATGTGCCTCCCTGTGGGTAAGTGGTACAGGTGCACTGAACAAGTGAGCCATCAGGAGAGCAGAGATCAACTGAGGCATGCCCTTTGCCCTTGGTGTTAGCATCTGGAGCAACAACGGGGACTCTCTAGTTCACTACCCCCACAGGGAAAGGTACATGTGGCACACCTCTTCAGAGCCCAGAGAGCCATCACCCTGTCTTTTCTTCCCTAGCAACTAGCCGCTGATAGCCCCCAAACCACGGAGCCTCTGATGCACGAGCTTTGTGATTCTAAGCCTACAGCGGTTCCAGAGAGAAGACTCCACTACCTACCACGTGCCTTAGAAATTCCGCTTTAATCTGGGGCCTCAGTTTCTTGCTATGTCACGTGTGTTGGGGCTGGTGAAGGAGGAGGATGTGCTGGGCGGTCCAACAAGCGCTTCCAGGTACCGTTCTCCTGGACAGTCTTGGAATGTTCAGTGAAAGTCTGTTGTGTGTGCGTACACCCAGCGCGGGTTGCCGTGGATGCCTGGCTAAAGTGCAGGACCCTAGCTGGCTCCTGAGTGGGCGCGATCCTCCCATCGCCACCCCCATCCGCAGCCCCGGGCCAGCGTGGTCGGGTTTTCCTCCGGCAGACCGCAGGCTGGCGGCTGTGTGCAAGGCGCTCTCCGCCCGAGAGGCGGCAGCACCGGCTCAACTTGGCCGCGGGCATCGCAGTGCACAGGGGCTGCCGTGTCACTGCGCCGCGAATCGAGCCGGTACTCCAAGTTCCCGGAGCTTGTGGCCCTGTCGGGCTGCAGATCCAGCCAATTTACGTAGCACCAACGCTGTCAGACCACGGATTCCCCGGGTGTGGATCCATGCTGAAGCCTGTGCCGGGGTCCGGGGTCCGGAACTGCTGCAGCTCCGAAGGCGGCCACTGGGGGCTGCAGTGCCAGAGAGCCCGGCAGGGACAGAGCGCTCTGCCGCCGGGTCCTGGGGCGCCTTGGGTCTCTAAGGCTGTCTGCACCGCTGGCCGCAGCTGCCTGCACAGCCCCCGCAGCATCCTCTCCGTGTGTGTGATCACTCTGTGTGTGTGTGTGTGTGTGTGTGTGTGTGTGTGTGTGTGTGTGTGAGAGAGAGAGAGAGAGAGAGAGAGAGAGAGAGAGAGAGAGAGAGAGAGAGAGAGAGAGAGAGCGCGAGCTTGTGAGCGCGCACGCGTGGGGGGCAGTGTGCATGCGGGGAGTGCGGGGGAGTGTGTTTGTGTGTGTGCGTGTGGATGTGAGTGCCTGGTTCCCTCCCTCTGATACACACACACACACACACACACACACACACACACACACACACACACAGGCTCGCCTGAACTTGAAGACATCTCACAATCCAAGAGGCTGCAGGCTCCTGGGGATGCCCTGGTTTCTTCATTCAGGAAAATCCTAACCTCACCTTCCTAGAAGGGATTATCTTTTCTTTCCTTTTTTCCCCTTATTATTATTGTTTTAATCTGGAAGAGAAGAGCACAAGTTGTACTCCCCCTCCCGCCTCTTCTTGCTAAATGCCATGGATATAACTGAATAAGCTGCTCAGGGCTCTCCCCGCGTGGATGGTCCGAAGCCACCATCTGCCTGCCTTCGCTGGATCGCTGGAGTGGAGAGCTTAGTGTGAGCCTATCTTCAGCCAGGAAGGATGCGTGGCCGAGCCAGGGAGCCCGGGCGCCCTGCGGAGCCGGCCTCGGAGCCTCCCAGCCGCGGGTAGATGCCGCCTTGCCCAGGTGAGTGGCTGTCACTGCTGCGTCTTGGCGATGCTGGATTGTCCGCGGGAGATGGGCGCAGGGATGTGCGCACACCGGGAAACAGGGGAACTTTGCCTCTTTCCTGCCTCACTTGAGGACTTCCTCCATCCTGGGTACTGGTGTGGACGATTTCTCTTTTTCAACCATTCTCCTTTCTGGTGTTTTGATAATGTGTGTGTGGCGAGGGGGTGAAACTGATGGGAAGCGGGGAGAGCGGGTCTGGGTGAGGCTTGGAAGTCAGAGAAAGAGACCCCAGCCGCCTACAAAGGCAACCCTTGAATGCAGAACTTTGCCGCCAGACCACTCTGTTGCATCTCAGCACATACCAAGCCAGGCTAGGATGTTGCTGGGTTCTGGGCGAAGGCTCTGGGGTCTTCCAGCTCTTAGTGCCTGGCCGGGGTAGGGTGGAGATAAGCGAAGGGTTGATGCAGTGCCACGGAGGGGAGGGAGATATGGTTGCCGTTTGAGCAGGCAGCCAGGACAGGAGCAGGGACCCTACCTTGGCTTCAGACAGATCTTACCAAGATAAGGAGCACTGTGTGTGCCCGCAAGGCTTGGGGCAATAGAATGCCATGATGAAGCAATATGTAAGCTAGCATTAGCCATGCCCAGGTTGGTAGGTCTCTGTCTCCTACCCAGCCCTGCCCGGCTTCTAACGCTGGCCTGAACAAGGAGTATTGAGAATGCCAGACAGTTCCCGGGAGGAGAGCAGTGCCTTGCTCCCTGTCTTCCCCGCGGAGAGAGCACAAAAGAGAAGCGTTGGGTTCCAGATAACCAGAGCTGGAGAGAGAGAGAGAGAGGAGAGAGAGAGAGAGAGAGAGAGAGAGAGAGAGAGAGAGAGAGAGAGAGAATATATCAGAGCCTGCAGAGGAACTGAGCACGACTCATGCCAAGTGCATTCAGAAACAGCTGCAGACAGACAGACAGACACCTGCAGAGAGAGGGCCTGTTAGTCGGTCCTCCAAGCTGGAGTTATAAGCATTACTATAGATGTTAACTCTCTATCATGGTTAAATCAGTGCACCTGTGTGTGTGTGTGTGTGTGTGTGTGTGTGTGTGTGTGTGTGTGTGTGTGTTTGTATGTCTGGGGCTTTAGAGATCTGATCCCCAAGGCTGGGGTAGGAACCGAGTTAGGGAAGAAAGTACCTCCAGGCTATGGAGTTCCAGGCTCCAGCACAGAGGCTTTAAGTGTGCTCTTGCACTTGGGTGGGGGCCTGATGGGAACTGGGCCCTTGTGCATCAGGGAGAGTGGCGAGATGGAGCAAAGAAACTGGGGTTCTGTGTCATGTCCTGGGTTCAGAGGCAGTTTTAAAGCCATGCAGCTGGGGTGGGGGTGCGGGTGGGGGTGGGACCTGCTAGGGGAGCCCATCAGAAGCTCAAAAGGGAGAAAGTCAGGCAATGAAGACCTGGGGTTGAAGTGTCTAGCCTCCCTGATCCAGCGCCGCTCCTGCCCTCCTGCTGACTGGTGCATCCTTTCTCTCTGCCTTGGGCAGGGGGTTAGAGTTCTGTAGCCATTCTCTCTCCTCCAGGCCTCCTCCCATGCTCTGCTGCGAACCCCCTTTCCTAGCCTTCCTGCTAGGGCTAATTCCTGCCCTGGAAGGAAGGTAATTCCTTATCTTCTTGCCCTCACCCTGGGAAACACAATCAGCAAACAGCGTTTCTGGTGCAGTCTCTGGTGATACTCAGGAGGACAGCTGCCAGTGACAGCTCCGGCCGGCCGGGTACAGGACAGGGTCTGTCGCGGTTGGAAGGAGGCTGGGATCCTATGTCTGTCTTTGAAGTGCAGGCTTTTTCCTAAGGCCTAGAAATGTGAGCAGCTGGAGAGGGTGAGCAGGGAGCATTGAAAGGCCAGGCTGTGTGGGATGAGAGGATGCAGGGAGGGAATACGGGATGCAGATGGGAGGTGGGGATGCTCTAAGACCCCGTGGCCCTGATTTGGCTCAAGAGAGAGCCTTTTTCTTATACTCCCTCCTGCTTCAAAGTAAAATCAAGAGCTCAGGGCTTCTGGCTTCCAACGGCCAGCCTGAAGGGTGGAGCAAGTCTGTTCTTTTTAATCTTGCTTTCCTTGTTGTTTGGGGGGTGGGGGCATGTAGAAACTTCCAAGCTCCCAGCCTGGGGGTGGGGTATCTACTCAGGGACAATTGAGAATAGATATTGGAAGTAGAATTCTTCCAAAAAGTCCCCTGGCCTGAGGCTTGGATGAGCACAGTGACTGATCCTAGAGGAGTCACACTCTGATGGGAGAGGCTACCAGACAAGGGCAGAGAAATGGAGCAAAGAAGCACACGCGTGCACACACAC
Source organism: Peromyscus eremicus (assembly GCF_949786415.1). NCBI lineage: Eukaryota > Metazoa > Chordata > Mammalia > Rodentia > Cricetidae > Peromyscus > Peromyscus eremicus. Next base: position 62,608,812 of record NC_081432.1, read on the forward strand.
ACACACACACACACACACACAGAGAGAGAGAGAGAGAGAGAGAGAGAGAGAGAGAGAGAGAGAGAGAGAGAGAGAGAGAGAGAGAGAATGAGCTGGACTCTGAGCAGAGGCTTTTGTGGATTTCTTTGAAGGCAGCAGAGGTAGACTTTTGTCACATACTGGGATACAAATGAAATTTGGATAGGCTGGGTTCAAATTCTGACTCTGCCATATTTTTATTAGTCACTTGAGACCCATGGTCTCACCCCATGAAGTGAAATAATCATGTGAATCAGGCAAATGTGTGCTGACCCATGTTTTTCTGGCAGGCTCCACATCCTTTCTCAGATTCCAGGGACTACTGCCTCCATGGGGGAAAGAGGAGACAGGCAGAGGCCTTCAGAGACTTGGGAGGTGGAAGGATGGTACCTCTGCTTCCCTCCCCCATCAGGAAGCTCTCCAGAAAACTTTAGGGATGGATTTAAGGACATCAGTTTCCCCTCTGGGGCCGTGGGACATGCTTCTCTCTCTCTCCTTGTGTGCTTTGGGGTCTTCTGGTCACGGGCATTTGCTTGGGAAGCCAGACTTTATGGTTTATTAGTTCCATTGCTCACCCTTCACTGCCTGAGGTGCTAGTGTGAAACACACAGCCCCTCCCCCCCCCCAGCGCCTGCTGTCTCCTCCTGACTCTGCCTCCCGCTCCAACTTGTCCATCCTGTAGCACAAGTGTTCGCCAACACATATCACTTTTTCCCCCTTTGAGACAGTCTCGTTATGTAGCCCAGGTTAGCTTCGAACATAGGATCCTTGTGCTTTGCCTTCCAAGTGCTGGCGTCCCAGGTGGTAACTTTAGGGCACTCATTCTAAAGCTCAGTCCTGCCCTGGCCATGAATGGGACTCACATGGCTTGAAACAGACACTGGACAGTGAGGACAGCACCCCCTTCACCCTCAACATCCACCCCCAATCCCTCCACCCCCCACCCCCCAAGCTGTCGGCAGAATGCCTGGTGGTGGTGGGGGGCAGTGAGGTGAGTGCCATCTTTCAGAGGTCCTTCCTCTGTCTCGTGTGTAACATAACCCACACTTGTCCTCCAAGGCCTGCTTTCTGATGGTAGGACTCAATCCAAAAGTTGACTCCTATGTCAGCAAAAGGCCAACAGTCAGACCCAAGGCTGGGGCCTTAAAGGTGGGTTTCTGTGAATCCCAGGTTCTTGCAGGCCTACCCTTCCCATCAAGCATCAGGCCTGGCGGTGGCCACTGGGCCTTCCGGAGACAGAAAAGTCAAAGTTGCTGAGGAAAGCCATCTGGTCCAGGTTGCTCACAGGATCTAGAGAAGATAGCTGGGAAGGGACACACATCAGCATGTACATCAGACGGCAGTCACTAAAGATGGACACAGGGGTGGTAGAGGGTGTGGCCCTCCGGCCTCGGCTTCTTTATCCTCCTTCATTGTTACTCCTGGAAGGACTCTTGGCTGAAACTTTCCTAGTCATTTGTCCCATGAGATTTAAATCCTGCAGATGTACAGTTTCTCCTCCTACCCTGGGCTCACACTGCTGTTTTGTAGATGGAACAAGGAGGGACTTTTATCTATTTCTTGTTTGTTACCTCTCCACTAAGAAGTCATTTCCCCTCTTGGGGGCGATATTGTCCCCACTGAGCCTGTATGTCTTAGGGCTCACAGACAGAAGCAGAAGCTGTGGGTTCGTAGATCCAGGGGCAGGAAGAGCCAGGAGGTGGTAGGGGACAGATTCCTGATACCCGGGGACCCAAACCCGAGCTAAGGATGGAGTCACTGAGAGCTTCTCAGCCATCACAAGCTCGCCCGTCCCCAGTTTTCTGAGTAAGAGTCTCAGATGGAGATGGGAGGTGGGCCAGGTGTGCCCTAGAACACAGGGCCAGCTTTTGATCAGTCGGAGGATGAGTTCAGAAGCCAAAGGTCAGCAATAAGAACATCCCAGTCACCTGGTTTGTTACAACGCTGAGGCCCGAAGGGCAGGGTGGAGCATCCTGAGCTGCTCCAGCTGTGCTCTGTGGCCTTCCCCATCTCCTGGCCTGGTAGAGGGAGACTGAGCAGAAGAAGGTGTGAGAGACCTGCAGAGGAGACACAAGGCTGTACCCTGGCTTCTGAGCCACAGAAAGCCAGGAGATCACTCACTTGGATAGAGCTGGGTCCTGCCATTTGGAATATCCCCACAAGCCAAGGGCATTGGGAAACTAACCAACATGAGGACATAGGTGGTAAACTGAGTCAGAGAATGAGGAGCAAGCCTGTGTATCTATAACTCACCCCTCTGTGTATTGTCTGCAGTAGGTGGGGCTTGCTAATGGCTGTCCGGTATTCACAATAACAGCCAGAAGCAGGAGGGCTCAGTACATTACTATTTGGTATCTTATAGCCGTTCATGTCCCGCACACTGGAGCTGGACCCAAGGCACAACGGCAGGAGTAGAGAACTGAGCATCCCTCTGAATCCCTCTTCCTCCCCCCCAGACCTTACCTTCCTCTCTCTTTTCCTCTTCCCAGAGGGCCAGCCTCTCCTTCCTGCCTTAGATTATATCTCTAATAGAAGTTCTAATAAGAGCAATGGTGTATCTCAGTTGGTAGAGAGCTTGCCCAGCATTCGTGAAGCCTCAGGTTTGATCTCTAGCAGCCAGGAAGCAAGTTTGGTTGCATACTGCTGCCATCTCAGCAACTCAGAAGTGGAGACAGAAGGATCAGAAGTTCAAAGTCATTGTCAGCCAGGTACTGAGGTCAAGGCCAGCCTGAGCTACATGACACCTAGGCATGCACTCTCTCCTTGGTCTCTCTCCTGTTGTCTGGGACTCATTTCTCATTCTCATTCTCCAGAGCCCACAGTGTTCTTTCCAGATACCCCTCCATATGTAGTCACTGCTAAGGGACTCACTCTGTCCTGGAACTCTCTCTGTTGACCAGGCTGGCCTTGAATTCAGAGATCTGCCTGCCTCTGCCTCCCCCATGCTGGGATTAAAAGCATGTGCCACTACACTCAACCTGCTCAATGATCTTTTGATTTACAAGCCCATGAACTACTGCTTCAGAGCAAAGGTACCTCTGTTGACCCATCTCAGCCCCAGAGTGATGGAGCTGGGAACCTGTGACCTCTTTCTCATCCTCTTCTGCCAGACAGCATTGGTCAGATGCTTCTCTTGGCTTGGTGCACTACTCTGACAGAGTTCCCCTTAGAGGACCAGAACCTGGGGCTGCAGCTGAAGAAGGGTATCTCTTTCCTTGTTGACTCAAGTACATTAATGCGCACAGCCACACACTCACATTTAAATATGCCCACCTAAAGGTGTAGACTCTCACATCTACGTGCCCAGGTGCACACAGAAACACTCCCATGTTGGACCATGCATACACAAGCACATACTCCCACACACTCACCTATACACACACCTGCACACATAGGTATACTGTTCCATTCCAACCCTCTAAGAGAACCACCACTACACAAAGAACACCTTTGTGGTTCCCACAGCCCCAAATCACACAGCAGAATGGGTGACGCTGACCACACTCTGCACTGATGAGGGAACTGGATGGGGTGGGAGCAGGTTAAGCAGGCTGCAGGATCCATGCAGACACATGGATTTCCCCTGCCACTGCAGAGTGCCACGGCACTTCCTCCTCTGGGAACCTACCCAGAGAAACAGGAAGCTTATAGTCTATTCCTGGGCAAATGGTAGGAAACTGGGGGCCAGCGAGATCTCACCCGGTGGTGGATCTGGCCCTGGAGGTCTCCTCCTTGTGCTTTAGGACACGTTTCCTCCCAGACTGCTTGGTGGCCATTCTTCCCTCTTGGCTTTTGGTCTGCACCCCATCTGACTAAGGTGGAGAGAGAGAGGACTGTTCCCTGTCTCAGGGTGGGGCAGCCTTCCCGTTGTCAAGCCTTTGCACCTCAGCAGCGCTTATTTCTTATGTTTTCATGGTCTCAGCCCATATGGCTTCTTTCTTTTTCTTCTTTTTGTTTTTGGCTTTGTTTTTGAGACAGAATCTTACTCTTGAGCCCAGGCTAACCTGAAATTCACTATGTAACCCAGGCAATCCTTGAACTCAGGGAAATCCTTCTGCCTCAGCCCCCTCTCCAAAGTGCTGGAATTACAAATGTGAGCCACAGTGCCCCCCTTGAGAACATGAGTCTCTTCTTTCCTGCACCAAGTGAGCAAGACATCTCTTGCTTACTCTGAGGTGGCCCCTCCACCGCTTCAAGATTTAAGACTGCAGGTAGCTTGAATGTTTGAGGTATGTCTGTCCAGCCCAATCTCTTTTGTCCATAGTCACCATAATCTGATGTCACTTGTCCTCCCCTGTTCCGATGAGTTTCCTCAGTGCTTACTGAATGTCTGCCATGTGCCACCCAGCAGGCCAGATGTTGCAAAGACAGTCGTCTCCAGCTTGTGCTGCCTTTCCTTAGCCTCAGTGTCCACCTCAGTGGCTCAGCTTGTTTCCAGGAGCCCAATTATTTCTATGGATGTTAGGCATTGGGGTAACTGTTAATAGAGAGCCTCAACTCTGATTGGTTTCTGATATGCTTCTTCGTGTGTGTGTGTGTGTGTGTGTGTGTGTGTGTGTGTGTGTGTGTGAGCATTTTCAAGATTCAGCCCAAGTCACTTATGATTAACTGCATGAGATAAAGCTAATAATGATAATGGTGAGTTTGATAATGATGGCGTGCTGGTGGTGATGATGGTAAGAAGGTAATAGTGCTGACAACAATGTTTTGGTTGTGATGGTGATGAAGGTGGTACGGAGATGATAATGGTGATGATGTTGATTGGGCGATGGGATGCTGATGTTGACAGAGTAGAGGCTGTGGTGGTGATGGTGGTGATGGGGTGGAGGTAATGAGGATGAGGGGGAGGATGATGGTGATAGGATGATAAAGACGGAGTAGTGGTGATGTCGATGATAGAGTGAAGGTGACGGTGGTGTTGAAGGCTGCAAGGATGTTGATGATGGTGGTGGCGGTGGAGTGGAGGTGACAGTCATGATGATGATGATGGAATGATGAAGATGATGATATGGAGTAGAGGTGGTAGTAGTGAAGAAAATGATGAAGTGATGATCTAGTGATGCTGATGCGGATAATAGAGTGATGATGATGCAGTAGATGCGGTGGCGTTGGCGATGATAATGATGATTGAATGGAGGTGGTGGTGATGATTATGACAGTCTGTGACAGTGATGCAGATGATGTGCTGGGTATAAAGGCAACTTAAGAAACAAACCCTCAAGCCGCTTTCCCAGATGCCCCCCTGCCTTACTGTAAGCTGACACCGTACCATCTTACCCAAGGAGACATCAGTGAGATAAAGAGATTGGGGACATGCTCTTAATTTAGGGACAGCTGACCCTAAAGGAGCCATTTAATCTTCCTTGTGGCCTGAGAACTTGCATCATCTGGATTGGACTGAGAAGTGAGGGGAGAGACCCTGGAATAAACCCAGGATCCTCTGTCCAGAGTCACAGCTTCTAAGCACATGACAAATGTGGGCCATCTGGAGGACAGTGCCCAGTCTGTAGAGAGAGAAGACTCTGGATGTGAGATTCCTGGCAGGGGACTGTACCTGTAGCCAGAGTGGTTGCAAGGGGCCAGCCAGGTCCCTTATGCTTGAGAAGTCTTCATCTGGTAAGACAAGGCAAGTTCCTTGTCCTTAGAAGGTCTAGACTATGGTGAGGATGGTGTAGATGAACATGGCATGTTGTTAAGGATCTGGACATTAAAATTACTGACATGTATCTTAAGGCATGTGTGGATGTGTGTATCTAGGCCCCTATTGCTCGGGCTTCTGCAGGGTTCTGTTTTCCTGGTTATGTAAATTTTAGTAGATTACTATCCATGCCTTGGTTTCTTCATTTATGAAAGGGAAATAATACTTGTGTCTACTTCTTAGGTTCCAGAAGTAAATGAGTTACTATACAGAAAATGTTTGGATCAATGTCTGGCACTATGGGACTTTGTGAGCTAGCCATGACAGAAGTTGTAGATACATTACTTTTCTGAAGTGTGGAGAGGGGCCACTGTGTGCCCACTTACAGAATATTCTATCACAGAGACCACCCCTTAAAGTGTACATTACTGTGGGGGAATTTATGGTATTTTCTGTGTTGATTACATCTGTCAGTTCCTCCAAGCCTACTGGGCAGGAGGCCGCACACACTGTAATGACTGTGTAGCCATCTGCATGAGGGAAAATCAAGATGAGGAAGTTATGGAGGGACTCCTCTCCACTGAGGCCGTTCATTACACTGCACGAGTACAGTGTGTTCGGTGGAGGGGCGGTGGGTTAGAGCAGAGGGCGTGGGGTGAGGATGACAGACGGGTTCACACTGGCCCCAGTGTGGGAGGAAGCACACCCCACATTCCTGGCTCTAGTTGCATGTCTGAACAAGTCTGTACAGTGTGGTGGAGGAACTGCAGACAGGCTGTATCTACAGAGCATAGCGTGTCGAAGGGCTGGGCATTAATAGCGGGTCTGACCGTGTGTGGAGCCTTTGGGAGCTTTGCTCCAGCATAGGGGTTTGATAATGGTCTCTATGCCCCGAGAGTGCAATTGTGGACTGTGGGGCAAGGAGATTATGTGGGTGCTGAATAGAGACATGTCGGGGAGCCTGAGTGGATATGTGAGGCCTTTGGTTGGGCCTCCTTGTTGTGTAGAGGGTAGACCAGAAAGACCTGTATTCTGAGTGGTAACACCTCCAGTGCCCTCCCCAGGGCTGACCCTGTTGATGGTCAAAAAGAACTCCCGAGCTCTTGAGGTGAAGGAATTGGGAAGGTATTAAGAATAAGAAAATGGAGTTGGGTCTTTCACCCCCCAGACAAAGGCTGGAGACCCCTTGTGGGAGAGGAGTGTGCTGGGTAATTTTTGTCAATTTGACAGGAGCAAGAGTCATCTGGTGAGAGGGGATCTCACTTGAGGCATTGCCTCCATTAGATTGGCCTTTGGGGCGTACGTGTGGGACATGGTCTTGATTAATGGTTGACGTGGGAGGGCTCAGCCACTGTGGGCGGTGCCACCTCTGGGCAAGTACCGACTGCATTGTGTAAGGAAACGAACTGAGTAAGCCTGGAAAGGAAACCAGCAACAGCACTCCTCCATGTCTCTGCAGCGGTCCCTCCTTCCAGTTCCCGCTTTGAGTCACTGTCCTCACGTCTCTTCGTGATGAGCTGTCCCAGAAGTGTAAGATGAAACAAACCCTCTCCCCCCACCACATTGCTTTTGGTTGTGTTATCATAGCTGCAGAAAACGCACTAGAATAGGACATCCGTGACCTGGAGTTTAAAGAACTGTAGGAGTAGGGAAGGGCCAGGGAGAAATCATGAGATCAGTGTCCAGGGTGGGACTTGGGGTAGTGGTGAGTGTGGGTGTGACCACCTGGGGAGAACAGGAGCCTGGGACGTGGAGATCTGAGTGGGGTATCAGAAGAAGTCTGAGAGGAGAGATGTGGCTGTGGCCACTCCCTCAACAGTACACAGTCAGGCCATGGGACTGAAGCCCAGCCCAGGCTCCCTCTCCCATGGAAGAAGTCCAGGCCCTGAGCCCGTTTGGAGACTCCCTGACAAGCCCATCTATAACCTCAGCCACTGAGTAGAGTGTGTCGATCAGAAGACCCACTTCCCTGGAATAACACCCAGGTGGGGAGAGCCGTGGCTCCCATGTTACAGCAGGATGGCCGGGACATCTGTGGTGGCCCAGGTTTTGGGGAGGTGAGTTATCTCAGACCAGGCCACCCTGCTGCTCTGTCACTCGGCAGTCAGGCTAGTATTTACGGTATATTGGTTTTTTAAATTGCAGTACCACATCGATCCCCCTTTTCGGTGCAGGCCTCATTCTCTGTGCCCTGTCTCAGCCTTCCTCTGCACGGCTGGGTCTTTCTCTGTCTTGGCTCTCAATCCGGCTTTTAATGCGGGGCGTTCTCTCCATTATGTCCTGTTACCTATGGTACGTGTCTATACTGCTGTTTATTAGCGTACACATTACATCCTCTCCTGTTCCAGTGTGCAGCCCCTTTACGTGCTAAAGCTGTACCTGTGGCTTTGCTAATCTCCTCTGGACCCCACGGCAGGGAGGAAGTATGGCGTTGTCTCCACTTAAATGTGAAGAAATAGGCACTCAGAGAAGCTAATGGAGTGACCAGGTCATGCTTGGATTATAGTATGTCATAATAGTGGCTTCTGGTCATCAGAGCTCTGTGTGAGCCCAGCACTTCAATACAAGCTAGCCCTCCCCTCTCTCTCTCTCTCTCTCTCTCTCTCTCTCTCTCTCTCTCCCTCCCTCCCTCCCTCCTCCCTCTCTCTCCCTCTCTCCTCTTCTCCCCCCTTGTATGTGCATGTGTGTGCATGCATGCGTGTGTGCGTGTGTGTGTGCGTGCGTGCGTGCGTGTGTGTGTGTGTGCGCGCGTGCGCGTGCAGGCCAAAGGAAGCTCTCAAGTATCATTCACTTTTCAGCCACTTTGCTTTGTCACTACTGCCTCCTGCTTGCCTGGAGCTCGCCAAGCAGGCAGGACTGGTTGGCCAGCAAGTTCCAGGAGTCCACCTGCCTCTGCCTCCCTGGTGCTGTGATACAAGAGTCCCACCATGCTTGTTCGGTTCTGTGGTAGGTGTGGAACCCAGGCCCTCATGCTTGCAGGACACCCGCTTTACTGACTGGGCCTGCTCCCCAACCCTAACGCCACACTCTCAATGACTCTATGGGATGGGTCCTGTCAGCTTGGTTCACTGATGAGGATGGGCAGTTAAGCAGTTTAAGGTCACACAGTGAGTAAGATGGCAGGGCTCGGATTCGGCCCCAAGAACCTGTTTCTGCACACACACTTCAGCCACTGCTGTCCCAGGCTGTGGTTCTAAGATAGGCTAGGGACATCAGGGCCTCGGTCACTTGGATTTCAGGACTGGAAGAATGTGACTACAGCTTCTTGGAAGGTTGGGCTCAGACCTCAGCAGTCCCGTCTAAGAGCTGTGGTCATGTGCATCTCTCTCACTCAGCCTGTTTCCTTTTGTGAACTGGTTAACTCCAGTCCTAAATTCCGAGAACTGCCCTGACTCCTGAATGAGTGGAGAGTCACAGCAGGCTACAGGCCCTGGAGTGCACGTGGGACACCATCATTTCCTCACCCTTCCCTTTGCAAGAGACATGACTGGTGCGCAGATGTGGAAACTGAGTCCCGAGTGTTGCAAGAACTGTCACAGTCTGTTGGACTTGGGGATACCCGGAAGCAAGACTTGCAGCTTTAAAAATAGGAGGGACAGGTCGGGGAGGGGGTCACCAGGTGACGTAACAAGCATGCAGCTGAGCCAAGACTTGAACCCTGTGTTCGTTATCATTCTCATGGCTGAGACCAAAGAACACCTGTCAGCAAGCAACCTGGGGGATAAAGCGGCTGTGGTGGCTTACAGTCCATCATGGCAGGGAAGGCATGGTGGCAGGAAGGTGAGGCAGCTGAGTTCATTGCTTCCACAGTCAGGAAGCAGAGAGGTGAATGTTGGCACTCCGCTCACTTCTTTATATTCACTCTGGGACCCCAGCCCATGGAATGGTGCCACTTTTATTGTAGATGGGTTTTATTATTTATTTGTGGTGGGTTTTCTCACCCCAATGAACTCCTCTAGAAAACTACTCACAGACATTCCCAATGCTGTCTCCTTGGTGTTTCCAGATCTTTCCAGATGGCCATCAGCAGTAACCATAGTAAGTCCCCTTGTGTCAAAGGCTAACTACTGTGCTCTGGGCACCTGTGGGGACATTGCCTCTCTTGGTGCTTGTGTGTGGAGCCCTGGTAAGCTTTGGAGATGTTACTGTATCTTGGTCTCACAATAGCTGTGAATTAGGCAATCTTATCCAAATGGTAAGAACAAAGGAACTGAACACGAAGAGGTGAGGTCACAGGCTGGAGTCACTCCGCAGTGGCTGCGGTGAGCTTGGAGTCCCTGAGTCCTGACACATTCTCCAGACCCCTCTCCCATAGCTCCCCCCTCCAGTGTGTACACTGCCTCAGCCTTCACTCCAGTGTTGAGTAGTCAGGACACACGGGGGCTTTAGCCATTGAGGGACGAGAAGAGGATCAAAGGTCAGAAGGATCAAAGGTCAGAGGATCAAAGGTCAGAAGGGTCCTGTGCTTTTGCTAATGTCACACAGCTTGCAAGTAACTGAGAAGCAGGGGACCCGGTCTCCTCCGGGTTCTCGTCTGGGCTTCTGTTCCCGTTGCCTTCTATGATAACCAGGCCAGGCCCCCAGTCTGTGGAAGGCCCCAGTCTTCCCAGGCCAGATACACAGAGGGCAAGGCAGATGGGCAAGGCGGGGACCTTGGCTCCTGCATTTCATTTGATGGAGTTGTCACTGTCTGATCGTTCCCCAGCAGGGAGAGGAGGCATGCCAGCCCTCCTGCTGGCTGCACATCTGCTGATGGTAGAAATCCAGTGGGCCCCAAAGCAGGTTCTCGGTGGACGTGGCTCCCTCCTACCCCAGCTGGGGCTGAGCAGGACTGGCTGCATTTTCCTGGTCAGGCAGCAAAGCCTGTCAATGTCAGGCTTGCTTCTAGGACAGCTGAATAAAAGAGTTAAGAAGGACAATGGCAAGAGTCTATAAATTCTGAATGATGTTCAGAAGAGAGGCCTGGGCCCCAGGACCCATAAAACCCACACGGCCTCCCAGTCAGGGTGATTAATGGACCTGTCTCCTGCCATCCAGCCTCCCCCTTGGAAGAGAACGTTCTCTTTTCAACTTCTAAACAGTTTCAGAATCCTTAACATGACTTGGTGGTCTTGGGGTCATTCATAGGGATGGACCACCCCGCCCCCTGCCACTGAACAGGTTGGGAAACTAAGGCACAGAGTGGGTCTGTGATTTGGATAATGGTCCTGGTTCCTTGGCTTTCCAGAAAGCTCTCACCAATGTACCTATTGAGTAAGCACTTATCATGTGCTGGGCCCTGTTCTGAACACATTACCCTGGGGTCTCATTTGGTCCTCTTGGTCCCCCGTGAGACACGGATTTGTGACCCTCCTGGTTGTTAGGGTACATGGTGAGGAAATTGGCAAGGAAGGGTGTAGGGAGCCTCTCAAGGTCACGCAGCTGAGCCAGGCTTTGACCCTGTGATGTTAGCAAACCGTGTGAGCAGGAATTAGGATATATGAAACACAAGCCCTATACAGAAGGCTCAGAGGACGTGGTGTTTCTGATCTGGAGACAGCGTAGGAGCCAGAGGACTGTGGAGACCCCTAGGTGATGCTATGTTCTAGATGTGACAGAATTGGTACAACCTGTGAAATCACAAGACCCAAGTAAGACCACGCTAGTTAACATGCCAACATAGATGGGGAAATTTCACAAGACCCACCCCAAACGAAGAGCTGTAGGCAGTTAGTGGCTGTTAAAGGAGGAAAATCAGATTTCTCTAGGGATAAAGCCCCCCGATAGGCTTCCCATTCTAAATGTATATGCAGCCCTAAACACATGTCCATATGGATACATATATATCACAAAAATAATAATAGAAGAAATATATATATATATATATATATATATAAAATAATAATAGAAGTGGTCATGAGTTCAAGATGGGACCGAAGACACAGGAGAAGTTGGAGGGGTGGAAGTGATGTAAATACAGTACTAACATATGAAACGCTCAAAAATTATAATTTAAATTTTAAAAATGTGTCAGCAGAATGCCCCATGACAGGGAAGGGGAGCTGCTGCCTTAGCGGGCGGGGCTGTAGCCTGCCTCTTCCCAGTAGACAGTGGGTCACCCCATCTGGCTCTCCGTGGCCTGCAGCTTCAGCACTTCCAAAGAAAGGCAGGCGTCCAGGGGCAAGCAGGGCAGGTAGCATCTTCAAGAAGCACCACAGAAAGAAATCAGGGCAGGAGTCTAGCACCAGGAAGCTCAACTCTGCTCAGACTCCAACTGGCATGTGACTGGTCTCCTCCTTAGAACCTCCTTCCTGGCTTCTGCCTTCCTCTGATGTGGCTTGGTTGGGGGGTGGGGAGGGGGGCAGCACATGGCTTCCAGGCCATCTAGTATACTGCATATTTCAAGTCTGTAGTACTGGCCCCTGACTCTAAACTCCCTGTTAGAGGCAGGATGAATACAGTGGCCACACTGCCCACTAGGCACTGGGGCTGCTAGACACACACACTGAAGTGCAGGAATCCCGGAACGCTGCTGTTTCTGGTGGATTGGACCATAGCCCTCTCTATCCCTGCTACCATGTTAGGTGGGGTTTGGCTGTCCTTCAGAGGGGAGTATGGAGTGGGGGCTCAGCCATCAGGGAGAAGCAAAGGGGCTCTACTGAGGGTGCAATGGTCTTTGCATGGTGTGTGAAGTCCCAGATCTAAAGAGGAAGAGGTCCTTCGGTTCAGCATCCCTCCATCTCACTCGCATGTGGTTGGGAGATGTTAACTGAGTTCCTGGCATTGCTCCTTGCTGGGAACAGAGGCCACTTCTACTGGTCTCTGCCCTCAAGGTGCTCTAGGGCTGATGGGAAGGTGGAGAGACGGATAGGTCATCATCTGTCGTGCATGATGGTGGGGTTGCAGACACGCACTGAGAAGCCTGGAAGGCTTTCAGGAGGAGGTGATTCAATCCTGGCTTCCTAGGTCACTGTACTAACCTCCTGAGTGACTCTGCCTCCCATCTCTGTCCCTCTAATTCCTGAATAGGCACTGCGTGCCTTGTTGCAGGTCCCATGCAGCACTTGGACAGGACAAACACTCTGTCTGCCAGGTGATGGCTCTCCTGCTTCTTCACCTGCTCTGTGCCCTCACTCCTCCTCCACCGAGGGCTTGCTGCTTCCTAGAATACATCTTGCATCATGCCCCTTCTGATCTCTGGGCTTTTGTGCTCCCTGGGCCCTTTGCCTGGAATTCCATTTCTCTGCTTGGCTTCCTTCTTCTTTCCCATCCTTAGGTGCCGGTTTAGATGCCAATGCCCATCTAAAGTTGGTTTGCCGGTACTCTCAGGCCAGCTTGCAATAGCACTTTGCACATTGACCATCAGCCCCCCTGTTAATTGTGTCTCTGCGGCCTGGGAGCCATGCAAGGGGGAAGGACCAGGGGAGCACAGAGTATCCAGGTACAAACTGTGATTCAGTCTATGTAAACGCAAACCCAGACTCCGTGTGGCTCTCTGTGTTTCTCATTTCCTCATGGGCATGGTCGGGAGGATCCTAGTCCCTCCCACAGAGCTGTGGTTTGGGTTGAATGAGTTAATGTATGGAAAGCACTTAAAACAGTGTCTGGTATATGGCAGGTTCTCAACAAACATTAGCTATCGTTATTATTTTTATATCCAGTGCTTAGAATAGTGCCCGACTCAATAAATATTTGATGATTGGTTGAGACACCTGGGGCTGAATCTCGAAAGGAGCTGAATAAGGTTGGTAAGAGGCAGAGCAGTGGCTGTGCTTGCTGGAATCACCTACTGGCTTTAAAAATCACTGGGCCCTGAGTTCTGTCCCCAGAGAGTCTAACTTCATCAGACCGGGTGTTGCTTGGCTGTTGAAGTTTTAGAACCTCCTGCGGCTTCAGATGCTAGCATTGAGAACTACAGAGGAAGGTCAGCAGGGGTCCATGTCCCAAGCAGAGAGTGCATCCTGGCAGCTTTTCTGGGAAAAGGGGGAGCTGGATGGAGGGAGGGTGAAAAGTGAGGTTGGGGTGAATGGCCAAGTAACAGGCTGAGTGAAAGTTTATGTCAGACAGTGGGACTCACAGCATTGTCCACAAATGGCAGGACAGTTCCCTTCTGGCAACTCAACCTTGCTAGCCTCAACTCAAAATCCTTCTGTTACTCACAGGCATCTCTGCTGAGCTCTTTGGCATGACATGTAGGGCCTTCCTGGGGCAGACACTAGGGGTCAGGGTGCAAAGGATGTTCCATGCAGTGACAGCAATTCCAGACTAGGCTGGTACAGGGGGCGTAGAATCAGTCCCGGCCACCACTGTTCCTAGAAACAACCAAATTCAAAGTATGACACTCTGGGCTGATGGAAACCCATCTCAGGCCGCAGACACTGGAAGGCCATACTCTTTGGGCTCCAAGGCAAACTCCCAAGTGAAAGTAGGTGAATTTTGGATCTCCAATCCCTGATCCTGAGTAGTCAACCCCAAAGACCCTTCTAGCCTGCTTTCTTTCCTGACTTCACCATGCTCTCCTGACCCTGGGATAGGAGAAGCTTCTGTAGGTCCACTTTTCTCTGGCTCCAAACTGGTACAGTTTGCAGCTTACATGACATCTGGAGACAGCTGCTTCAGTATCAGTTTATATATTTTCCCAGTCTCTGTCAGCTAGTCCTGGATGTTGCTCGCACTTGCTGAACCCCAGTTCCTGGTTACCAAGTATATGTACCAGAGCTGCTCTGGCTGGTAGAGTGGCTTTTATCAAAGTGGCCCCTGGCTTCCTTGCTGTAGCATGCTGTCTGCCAGTCCTTGGAGGTAGCCCGCTATGGTTTCAATAGGAAACACTTCCCATGGGCTCATGGGTTTGAACCCTTAGCCCTCAGCAGATGGTGCTGCTTTGAGAAGTTGTGGACCCTTTCTGAGGTGGGGTCTAGCAGCTTTGAGGTTCAAAATCCCACCCCATTTCCTGTCCTGGATCTTCTTCCTGATCTGCCCAGATGTGAGCAAACAGCTGCACACTCTCCTGCTGGCAGCCTCTAGGCACCCTCCCTGGGGTGCCTTCCCCATGGTGAGGACTGTATCCCCTCAAACTCTGAGTCACATTGCTTCTCTCTTAGTAGTTTCTTATCAAATATTAGATCACAGTGATGATATAAATAACTAAAACATCCCGTGGAGGGGATGTTCAACCTGGCCCTGCTGCTTGCTTGCTGGGTGACTTTGGGCACCATTTGACCTCCCTGTGCCTTAGTTCCTGCCATGGTTAGCTTTAATTGTCAGCTCAATGGAAGATTGTTCTGTTGGGTTGATGCGCGGGGATTGTCTTACCCGAAGCGGGAAGGTCCAGCCCACTGTGAGTGTCACCATTCCCTAGCCAGGGGTCCTGGCTGGTGTCACAGTGGAGAAATAGAGCTGCGCACAGGCAAACAAGTGAGAGAGAGCAAATGCATCGGTCTCCGCTCTCCACTGTGAGTGTCTAACTGCTTAAAGCTCCTCAGCGTTCTGGGATGGGCTGTAACCTGGAATCGCATGCTGAAATAGATCTCTTTCTCCTCTAAGAGTCTCTTTGTCAGGGTGTTTTTTTTAATCACAGCAGCAGAGATGGAAATAGGGCAGTTTCCTTGTCTGTGGGAGGAGAGGTAGAAGCTCAGAAGCACTTGGCCCCCACACTTGCAGGGTATGGCGCTGCTGTGGATAAGTGCTGAGCCTCCTGGCACAGAAAGGCTGCAAGACCCATGGCCACAGGCCAACTCTCATTTCCCAGGCAGATTCCCAGAGAGGAGATTCATGGAGCAGAATCACAATCCTTGTGTCCTCACCTGACTGTGGGAGGGTGTGTGGACTGTTTTCCTAAGAGACCTAGGCCAACCTGGGCCAAGACCCAGACCATGGCCAGGGTTCAGATTTGACTGGCACTGTCATCTGCTCACAGTTCCCTGAGGTGGGAGTCTGCAGCCTCTTGATTTTTTTTTTTTTTTTTAGGTTTTCCGAGACAGGGTTTCTCTGTGTAGTTTTGCGCCTTTCCTGGAACTCACTTTGTAGACCAGGCTGGCCTCGAACTCACAGAGATCTGCCTGCCTCTGCCTCCCGAGTGCTGGGATTAAAGGCGTGGGACACCACCGCCCGGCTGCCTCTTGATTTTGTTTGCATTTTTTTGTTTTATGTATGAGGTGTTGTGTAGTCCAGGCTAACATCAACTCAATATACAGCCAAGGATGACCTTGAATCTTTGATCCTCCTGCCTCCACTTCACAAGTGCTGGAGTTACAGGAGGATGCTACCATGCCAAGCTTATGTAGGGCTGGGGATTGAACATGAGGCCTGGTGCATGGTAGACAAGTACTAGGCCAACTGAGCTACAGTCCCCGCGGCTAATGAGCAAAGGACAAAAGACCTATTAAAGAGAGAGGTGACATGGAGGGAAAGGCTGACAGAGGAGAAGGAGACAGTGTTCACAGGTGAGGGACAAGTCTTTAGCAGCTCACACGGCACCCACTCAGGCAGGCCATCTCCTGGCACCTCTGAGAACTGCATCGTTCACAGATCTTCAAGAGGTCAAGTCCTGGGGATGCCTACTGAAGCTGCCTCCCTCCTGCTGCCTCCAAAGCACCTCCTCATGAGTTGGTCATGTCTGCATGCTCATCCTCCAGACCTGCTCAGGTGGGGCTCCCAGAGGATCAAATAAGAAATCTGCACAAAATTCATGTCCTCATACTGTGGTGACTGGGCAGAGGGTGTAAACACACCTCTCTCAGGTCTTTCGTCCTCTCTAGCTTCGTGGCCATGTGTCCCTCATTTCTTCTGGAGCTGGAATTCAGAACAGGAATGAAAGGAAGCTGAGATTCAAGCCAGCTTTGCAAGGACCTTGTAAACAACATAATCCCTTGTACTCTTTAGAGGCTGTATTAAGGGGCTTTCCTCCTGCCCCCTCTTTTAGCCAAAATAGCATCAGGAGGCCCTACCTCCTTGTTGCATCCTGCTAGTAGGTAGCAGGTGGAGACCATCGTGTTGGTTTTCCGCTCAACTTTTGGGGGTGATGGAAGAGCCAAGGGGAGAGTGTCTCTTCTTTTCCTCATAGAGCCAAGGGATCACAGGCAGCTCATAACTCCACTCTTCCCTCTTTCCCAGGAGTCTCAGAGGCAGACCGTGCATCCTGGCTGGTCTAGGAGCTTGTCTTACCCTCTCTGACCTTCTTCCCATATCTCACCTTCAAAATGGGTGGAAATGGGAGTTCCACAAGTCATAGTGTCTGGGACAGTAAATGAGCCTGATGTCCGAGCCCTCCTTCAAACGTATATTTTTTCTCTCTGGGCAGCAACATGACAAACGCCAAGGTGTACTGTTGAGGGGACTCCAGGGGTTGGCCTTGAGCTTCACGCCTTCTGTTAGATCGCTGCGGCAAGCTATGGTACATTCTATTATTTTTAGGCTACATTTTCCTAGCTCTTTTTGTGTGTGCACCTATGTTCATGTGTGTGTGAGAGCACAAATGCATGGGTGTGGGTGTCGGAGGACGGCTGGAGGGAGCTGTTCTTTCCTTCCACACATGGGTTCTGGAATGGAACGCAGGTCAACAGGCCATGCAGCAGGGACCTTTACTCCATGAGTCATGGCTTTTGTGGGAAGAGTGTGGTGTTCCCTCCAACTACAGGTCAAGACTCTGTCTTAGAGTTGAAGAAGCTGCAAACCTTCAGATCAGTCTACTTGAGGCTTCTCTTTGAACACGCCAAAGCTAGACTGTGTATTTCTATCTCAGACAGAGCCTTGACCCAGGTCCGCCTGGTGCCATCAGAAAGCCAGCATGTGGGAGGGTGTGCTTCGGTGACTGAGATGGGATGACACTGTGTGGCACTGACGGTGGAGATGGCTGTCACGGTCATATCTAGGGTGGGGCCCCGGTTATTCGAGAGTGAAGAGGCCTGTGCTGCAGGTTCCTGTAGGTCATAGAGATGGTTGTCCAGGTCATGGAATATAGTGACGCTCTGGTGGTACCGGGGGTAGAGGTGACTACCATGGACTGGTGTATGGTGGTTCTGCCCATTCTGGTGGTGAAGACAACTGCTGTGATCATAGCGTAGGGTGGGGTTGTGTTGCACTGATGGGCAGATGACTGTCACGGTCATGGTGTAGCCTAGGGTACCAACTGTACTGATGGAGGGGTTGGCTGCAGTGCTCATGGTATCTGGTAAGGCTCTGATTGCACTGAGAGTGGAGACAGGCTGGAGGCTGGCTGTCTGCTTGCAGGGAGAAGATGGATGTTGCTATCATGGTATAGGATGGAATTCTGATTGTGTGAGGGTGACCATGGCTGTCCTGGTCATGGTGTAAGGTGGTATTCTGATCATATTGATGATTAGACGGCTAGAATGGCTGTAGTTAGGATAGGGCTCTGATTGCACTGATGGAGGAAATGGCAGTGGGGCCAGCTCCTGATTGCAGCGACGACAGGAACAGCTGTGGGGCAGGGCAGGGTTCTGCTGGCACTGATGGTGGAGGTTGCTGTGTGGTCACGGTGCACGGTGTGTGTCTTTGGAGTAACCAGGTGAGGACGTGAGCTGGCAGGTGGTGTCCATGGTAACCACGGGGACGGTGAGGGCAGGGAAGGCTATGAGGACAAGGCTGGAGATTATGTGGGGATTGTTGCTCCCTGATTTCTATTCTTGTTTCTTGATGTTCTGGGAGATGAGGCAGCTTGTGACATGCTTCCAGGCTCATGGCAGATGCCTTGTGCCCAGAGGGGGAGGCTGCCATGTGGGACTCTGTTGTTTCCACCATAGTCTTTGCTTCGGATTAGCACCAGTTTAGACACAGAGGAGAAGGCTTGAACAAGCAACAGGTGATGCTCAGCCCTACAGAAACCCCCCAAACCATGGATCCCCAAGGGCTTTACATCATGATAAATGACTGTAGATTGACAGGAAGCCTTGGCAGCTCTGGCTTTATGAACTCCCCCCTCCCCATGAGAAGTGAGGACCCTGGAGGGAAACCCCTGAAGAACTTGACATGTGCCCCTACTGCTGTCCTTGTGAATCTGAGAGAGAGAGAGAGAGAGAGAGAGAGAGAGAGAGAGAGAGAGAGAGAGAGAACACCAAACAGAGAGATGAGCCTGAGCCTGGCATACCTCAGTGGGTATTCTGTAGGCATGCAGGGAGGAAGTTGTTATCCAGGTGAGCCCACTTGCCAGCCAAAGGTAACTCCCAGAGGACATGGGTGGGGCCAGAAGACAGATAGTGGGTAGGCGGCATTTCAGCAAAACCTGGAAGCAGATCTTAGTGAGATGTCTCTACGGCTTCCTCCTACACAAATATACACACATACAGGATAGACAGTCTCAAACTCACCTGCTGCTCCTGGAAGGACATGGCCAGGGGCAAGCCCACACCGGGTCTCTTGGATGGAGTGGGTGTGTGTGTGTGCACATGCCTTGGCATGCACAATGGAGACTTTCTACCTGGTCTCTAGGGAAGCCTCTATCTTCAAACAGTGACAGAAATAGGCCTGTGTGTTTTTAGAGGCTCCTCTAGCTGGTTACTATGAGCATGCTGGCAGGACCACAGGCCTTGTGCCTGATGCTTCTCCAGTGCCCATGGGCTCTTCAGGCCTCAAGAGCAGCATTGGAAGCTCCTGTAAGTCTGACCCTGGCTGGGGCCACAGCATGCTGGTAAAAGAGCCCCTCTCCACCCTAGGCGGACCCTGTTTCCACTGTGGCCAGGAATTGGGAATATTCTTTTCACTCCCTTCTTGTCTCCCCCTCTGCTCTCGCCCACCCCTGTCCTGTTCACCTGGCCAATCCTGCAGTCTACTGTCTGCCCAGAGCATCAGCTCCAGGTGCAGACAGATAATATCGGCTGTATGAAACCATGGTGAATGAGAGGTGGATTGGGGCATGGTCTGGGGCTTCAGTGTCTGTCGGTGCTCTTCATCTTTGACTGGGAGCCCTCTGCAAATCCCCGGGATTTACTCAGTTGGTAAAGTGCTTACCTTGCAAACATGAGAATCTGAATTTGATCCCCAAGATCTCACAGAGGAAAAAAGCCAGATGTGCAGATTTGTAATCTAAGAGTGAAGAGGCGGAGACAGGAGGATCCCTGAAGCCAGCCAGCCAGCTAACCTAGCCTAACTAAAGAGAGTTTCCAGGCCTGTTAGAGGCTCTGTGTCAAAAGAGGGTGACAGCGACGGTGGTAGGATGGTACCTGAGGAATGACACTCAAGCTAGTCCTCTGACCTCCACATATACATGCATGCATATGCACAGGCATCTACATACACACATGCACCACACATTCCAGAACACACATACGTAAACATATACATGAGAACTCAAACCATACATACAATACTTACAAATCCCCAAGGCATGTAAATGGAAACAAGAGTCTGTTAGCAGGATCCTTGTTGAGCATAGTGTCTTTGTTCTGGGCTCTACTGTCCTGTCCTTTCAGCGTGCTGCTCATAACCCACTGAATCAATCCCATGACCACTAATGGGTCATAGGCCATGGTATGATAAGCTCTGCTTGGAGATACGGCACAGATGCAGGGCTGGGTGTGGGAGAGCCTGTCTCTTCCAGCTTGGGTCAGGAGGAAACATTTCCTTCCCTGGGCGCGTCTTCAGCTCCATTGACGCAGTGTTACTAATGCAGCCTCTTTGCCTATGGAAGTAAGGCTCTGGCCATCTCTGTCCCCAGTTTCCTTGAAGCTGCTGCTCACGATTTCTGAAAGGCTACCTCTGACCCATCTACCAGGAACGGTGATTCAATCAGTGAAGACTCTGGGCTCAGTCCCGGAAGAGCCCATAGGACTTACAGCTCTGGATCTCTGGAAGGGTTGGCCACAGCAGTGGCTCAGGTGACTGGCTGGAGCATCATCTGTGAGGGTTCAGATGCTGTGAGCTTCTGGGTGCAGAGAATGCCTAGGCTGCTATTCCTTCAACTCAGAGACTTATTTAGCAACCTCTATGTGTCCCGTGATGTGAGGAATGTTAAAACCACAGAGTTCTACCACAAGTTAATATTTATTGGTTTCCTCTGAGGAGCTCTTTCTGGGTTAACCAGGGCAATGCAGGGGTAAGGGGAATGAGGTTCTTGGTCTCCAGGAGCTGGCAGTCTGGGGTAGAGAAAGACTGTGGACATATGGCAAAACTTTACTCCATGGCCTTTGGAGGGTACTTGGGAGGTAGAGAGGACGAAGGTGGCCCATCTACACAGCTGCTTGCACAGGCAGCACTGGGAAGGACAGCAGCAAGGGCTACATGATGGATCTGTGTCTAAGAGCAGCGCAGTCTTCCCAGGCAGGAGCTGGGAATCTGCATTGTCAGAGGACAGGTTAAACGCCTCTCAGTCTGAGGAATGGTGTGGGCAGAGAGAGATCAGACAACCAAGGGAGGGATGAGGAGGGCAAGTGTAAAAGAACACATTTGCTTACACACACACACACACACACACACACACACACACAGCCCTAATACCCTTCTGGGACTTTTGCTCCTTTGCTGATCTCCAAGGCTTGACAACTTCTCAGGATGGAAAGCCAGTTAGGTATTATCAGGGGATTAGCTGGGTATTAGCCCCAGGGCCCAGGTAGTCACCTCTCCCACATTAAGCTGCCACCCTACTTCTCCAAGGGCTATAGTGGCCTTGGGAGTCTCTGCCTGATTGGTAGCTGGGGATTCCAAGAGGCAGGGTGTCACATCCACCACACAGGATCAGCTCTAGGCAGGATTTACAGCGGCAGGAGTGATAAACTAAACTCCAATAATGTCTCAAGCAGTGGCATCTGGCTATGCACTGAGAGCTGCGGCCCGTAATGGCTTCACTTAGGAGTCCTGATTTACAGAGTCTTCCGGAAGCCTCCAGCCTAGCGCTTTGCAGGAGAGCATTTATAGGCTGACCCTTCCCCACCAAGGCAACTGCTCCTCAGGTGCTAGAAAAAAATGCAGAAAACACCATAGCGCCTCTGCATCCCACCTCACCCTTGTCGGAGGTTTCACCCTCCTTTCCATGACCCTCCCCTCAGTCTTGATCTGTTGAACAGACAACATTATTTCTCTGTTCCTCAGCTTCCACATCACCCACCTCATAATGGCTTTCAGGGACATGAAAGGACAGAATTTTACAACCATTTACTGATTCTAACGCCAAGCCAACCCTTTTTCCCTCTACCAGGCTCCAAACTCCCTGGGTCCCAGGCCTCTCTCTAACCTGCTCCATCTTCCTCTGACTCACTAGCACCCTCCCCCACCCTCAGCTTACTGACTGGAAAGCCTGAAGAGTGGGGTGGCTCCAGCTGCTTCTCCCCTCTCCTGGGGTGGAGGGTGGGGAGCTGTGTCAGATCTCCTCAAGCCTGAAGCTTTTAGCACAGTGGCAAAGACCTCCCACAATCCAGGAAGGAGAGCTAACCTGTTCCCTCAACAGCCGCAGAGTCGCATACAGCCCTGAGGATCAATGTCCCCTCTACTCTGTGGGGACTCAGGGTATGGCTGCAGCTGCCTACCTCAGGGAGAGGGACCTGGGCTAGAGGAGACCATTGGAAAGTTTCCCTGGTGTCAGTTCCCTTTCTTGATGCTGTGACATAATACTTGACAAAAGTAAGGGAGAAAGGGTTTATTTGGCTCACAATTCTAGATTACAGTCCATCATTTTGGATCATCAAGGTGGTAGAAACTTAAGAAACTAGGTCCCATCATACCCGTAGTCAAGAGCAGGAAGCAATGAATGCATGAATCTTGCTTTCTCCAGTCCTACAGAGCTCAGATTCCCTTCTAGGGAATGCTGCTGCCCATAATGGGCAGGTCTCCCACCTAATACCATGAAGATGATCCCTTCTGGACATGCCCATGGGCCAACCTGTTCTAGATAGTCCCTCCTTGAGCTCTCTTCCCAAGTGATTCCAGCTTGCATGAAGTTGACAACTCAAGCTAACCACTGCAACTGTGGTCCCCAGAAACCTCAAGTGCAAGCATCAATACCCTACCAAGTGGGAGGCTCCTTTCCAGCTCTCTATGAGCAGTCATGGGGTAGCCATAGACACCCTATTGCAGGTCTTCATTACTCATGGCTGGGTACTTCCTTTTTTAGGTAACTGGACAAGTAAATTCTTGCCCCAAATTCAGAAATGACATAACATAACTCTTGGGGATTCTACTGGAAATGTCCTCCATGCAATGAGGTAGGATGGCCACCAGTGAGTCATCAGCAATGTGGACTTAGAGCTAACTGAGCAGTAAGTCTTGCCCCTCGTTCCTTAGAAAATGTTAATGCTCTTAACCTAGAAAGTTCTTAGGAGTGAGATCTACCGACAACCCCGTTTAGGACTGGGGATGCATCTTAGAGGTGCAGCGCTTGCCTGGCATGTACAAGGGCCTCGGTTTAATCCCCAGGACTGCATTAAAAAATCAGCCTCATTTAAAAGAAGAGGTACAGAAAGGCCAGGGAACTCGCTCAAAGCTGCACAATCTGGACTGGCACACTTACCCAAGGTATAGAAGCATCCTTGAGCCTTCGGGATCTACTACCTCCCTGCTTCTGCCCCCGCTACCCCAGCTTAGGTTCATAACACATTCTCCTTGGTATTTGAAGGACTTTAGGGTTTCAGGACTCCAGACACAGGCTTGTACTCTGGAGGGCTGGGTCCCTGGGGACTACAGAAGGGCTGGATGACCACCAAGCAGGAGGGAGCCTGGGAGGCCCATCTGATGTTCCTGGCTCCTCCCAGCTGCTCAGCACCCCAGTTTAGAGCACCCCAGGTTATAACCATGAGGTCAGCTCCAGAGCCATCAAGCCATCATCAGGAGGGTGCATGGCTCTCCAGGAAGCTGTGGTGGGCAGAGTAGGTAGAGCTTGAAGAGAGTAAACAGCTGGTCAAAGCAGCCAGAGCAAGGCAGGTATGTCTGGGACAGAACGCCAGCCTCACTCTACTGCTGTCCAGAAAATTATCCTGGTCTTTGGTAAGCCTCTGCTTCGGATGCTCACTGACTTAGAAAATCGGGGGAAAAATCATTCTCTGTGTAAGCCACTTGGCAGTAAGTAGGCCAGACTCTGAAAGGACAAGGTCAAGAGCATGTGTGGGTGGGACGGGTCATCCTGAGCCGGCTGGACTCGCCTCTCCCTGAGCTGTCTGCTCCATGCAGAAGGCTTCCTCTGTGCCAGAGATTCCCAGGCTTGAGGAAGGTAAAGCTGGTGCAGAGCAAATGGAGGAGGAACGTTGGTGAGTTCAAGGCCCTGGAGTTGAGCCTAAGGATGACTCTCCTGAGTCCACTAACAGTGCTCCCTGCACCCTGAGGCAGCAGCAGCAGCTTGCTCACTCTGCCTGCCTCTGACCGTGACCCCTCCGGATGGGGCAGAGACAGCTCCTGAGTGGCAGCCACCCGCCCCTCTGGATCGATATTTCTGAGGGAAATTTCTTACATCCTGCCAGCTTGTCTCACATGTGCAGGGGCTGATGGGGGAAGGGGCTACTTCCCCTTACCCTGCTGAGGTCATCTCCGGAGAAGAGAGCAGATTATGGGCACCTGCCCCCTCCAGGCCCAGCCTCCAACTCTCCTCAGAGTGACCTCATTGTCCGGGCTCCTTGGAGAGGTGGAGGGTGGGCCAGCTGAAGTGCAGCCCACTCTTCAGTTTGCCCTTGGAGGAATGTTGGGGAGCAGGCGGGAGGGGCCCCCAGCAGAGTGCTTAGAGTGCTTTTAATTATACTTGCCTTTTTTAATGCCGGCAGGGACAATGAGTTATAGTCCCAGGAAAAGGAGAATCCAGGGGAAATGCTTTAATCAAGTGTAGAGGGGAGGGCTGAGTTATGGTGGATGTCAGAGGGAACTTTCCGCACCATGCAAGGCAAAGGGTTTTTTAAAAAATTACAATTATAGTTAATTATACATGATGTGAAACGGTTTTGTTAGACACAGAAGGTCGCCTTTACCGCCTTCTTTGGCTGTGGAGACCATTGAGCTCGTGGGCTGCTTTATTGTGGGGTGATTTTAAACCAAGAAACCGGCTAGGGTGAGAACGGAGAAGGGTGGAAGATCAGTAGGTCAAAGTGAGGACAAGAGGCATTCTGCAGAGTGGAGGAGGAGGAGAGAGAAGAGAGCGTGGAAACCAGGCAGGCTTGGGGACTTTGGCCCCTCATCTGATCTGGGGCATCAGTTTGCTCATCTGTGCAAGGCAGGGCTCCCCAGAATGCAACAGCCGGAATGCCAAGGTGTGACCCAGAGGGCTGAGCTGTCACGGAGTTCACGTTACCGTGAATTAATGGCGGCTCTTAAGAAACAAGGCGGCGAAGTAAGCAAATAAACAAAAAGAGCCTGTTTCCTCCTGCTCCCCATCAGTGTCGGTTTGTCCATCAGGAAATAGCCTGCCACTCCGTCTTTTCACCTGCTGTCTCCATAGCTCCCTGTTCACTTAGCTTCCCACACCCATTCATCTACCCAGTCACTCTTCCACCCATCCTCCCCATTCATCAATCCATCCACACATCTGTCTGCTCCATTCATACACCCAGTCATCTACCTATCCGTCTACCTCACCAATCTTCTATCAACTACCCCATCTTTCCATATATTAGCTCCATTCACCCATCCACTGACTTATTCATCCCGCATCCATCTATCCATCTACCACATTCATCATATACTCATCCAGGCATCTCACCATCTCTCGAGTTCTGGCTTGTTCTTAGGTAGAACCATGGTAGGGAGGCCAGCTTTTCAGGAGGTTCCAAAAGAGAGACCCTCAGTGTGGGTACCAACTTAGTTCACTAGACAGAGATCTCCAAGACCGAGACAACACCAGAGCCAAGTCCAGGGTTCACTTAATATGCCTGTTCTTGGATACACTTTCCTTTTTCTTTGGTATGTCACAGATCATTTCTTCCCTCTTTGCAGGGGCCTGAGAGGAAGAAGCAGGGGTTTGCATTCCCAAGTGACAGTAATGGGCCAGTCTATGGAAAGGCCTAGTGTGTAGTTGGGGATGGGGGCTGAGGATGGTTGCTCCTCTGAAAACATGAAAGAAGGAATGTCTGCCTGAAGCCATTGAGAAAAGTCTACCATGGATACTCAGGGCTAGAAGGGTGTCTGTCCACTGCAGTCTGTGGGAAAAGCAGGAGCAGGAAGTATAAATCCAGAATTCCAACTTGCCTTGGCTTCTGCTTCCTAACAGAGAGCACCATATCTCACACATCTACAGAGTTAAACGTAAATCCACATGCTGGGTTTTTCACAGCCTCCTGTAACTCCAGTTCTCTGGCTCTGATACCCTCTTCTGACTTCTGAAAGCATCTGCATGCCTGTGGTGCACATAACCACACACAGATGCACACACATACACATAAAATAAAAATAAATACATCATTAAATGCACTGTGGAGCAGCCTTGCCTTCAGAGGCCTTCCTGTCCGGGACCCAGTGGGGAAATTCCTCTCTTGTTACAAAGTGTCACGAAGTTCCCATTCCCCAAGATGCCTGGTGTGTAAAATGTTTCTGTCAGAGTTTTAGGTTTTCATTTGATGTGACTGTTTCCATCACGGCTTTGAGCTCTTTGACTGTTGTTATATTTATTTTCTCCTGTGTATGTTTTGTTGATTATTAAAAGAAAACTGACTGTGCTGATACACCCACTTCTTTACTTAATAAATCCAGTCTACATTGGCTGATATTTACCATGGCTAAACCTCCTTAAACAGTCAGATGGCAGAGACAGGCTTAGCCTCAACAAGCGTCTTTGTCCTAGGGAAGCAGGCTAACTAGAAACCAGAAATGTCAGAGGCAAGCAAGCCAGGGTCTCTGCCCAACAGGCAGGAGACAGAAGAGGAGGGCAAATGGGGAGGGGAGAGGTGCTGCCTCTGGCAGAAAGTGTGAGCTGAGGGTGTGGCCCACTCCTGAGAACCAGGGAAGCATCAGCCAGGACTGAAGAGAATCTTTGCTTGTCGGGTAACTCACATGTTAATTGCATGATTTAAGGATGGGGGTGTCTCTAGTGAAGATGAACAAGAATGGAATAAGAAGCCTCCAGTGCAGAATTATTCTAGTCAAGAAAATCCCACAGCAGGAATTCTGTTTGTTCATTTTAAAGGATACTTACAAAGAAAGATGGGAAGGAATATGCAAATAATAAAAACTAGTTGCTAGGCTAGGGTGTGTTTTTCTTTCATTTTCAAAAAAAATTTAATCAGTGCGTGCGTACATGCGTGCGTGCGTGCGTGCGTGCGTGCGTGCGTGTGTGTGTGTGTGTGTGTGTGTGTGTGTGTGTGTGCATATATGTGGAGGTCAGAGGACCTAAGTCAGTTCTCTTTACTATGTGAGTCCCAAAAATCAAACCTGGGCTTGGCCATAAGTGTCTTTACTATCTGAGCCATCATGCTGGCCTAAGAAATATTTTTAAGTAAGAAAGAGAAGCTCAAATGATTTGGGGGCTTTACCAACTTATGCTTCGTATTTTGATTATCTGATGCTCTTTGTTGTAGGTGTGACTTGGCATGAATGTGTCTCTTGTTCACGGTTGTATACTTAACCTGGGGGATGACATGTGTAAATCCCACGTGGCTGTGTCTGCTTCAGTTTCTACAGATGACAAGAGCAGATATAAAACTGTCTTAACACAGAAACCAGTTGTTCAGTGTTGACCTTCCGCTAACAAGCAGGAACTAGAAAGAAAGGCACATTCCAGCCCTCCTCCCATGGCAGTTACGGTTCTCGCTGATATGATCAAGTACCCAATGGGGAGCAGCTTGAGGCAGGAAGGGTTACTGTGGCTCGCAGCTTGAGAGGAGACAGCCCATCATGGTGGCTTCAGTCAGGAAGCAGAGAATGGACAGGAAGTGGGCAGGGCTCATGGCCTGCCCCACATTGATTTACTTCCTCTATCAAGCTTCTACTTCTTAAAGGTTCCACAGCCCTCCCCAACTGCACATGAGCTGGGGGTCAAGTGTTCAAACACAGGAGCCTAGAGGTGGATGTCTCACATTCCAATCACAGCAACCCCAGACACCACTGTTGGAGAACATAGAGGGGGATGTCTCACATTCCGACTGCAGCAACCCCAGACACCACACACTGGTTTGCAGAAGCCCCAGTGTGCACCAAGTCACCAGGAAGGACAGCTCAGGGAAATTCAGATGATGGGCCGGTGTTAGGGTTTCTTGTCTGCTGGCCTGGATTGGGAACCAAGAATCCATTTCCAACAGATTTCTAAGTGTTGACAAGCTGCTGGAGGCCATGGGCTGAAAACCACTGCTCAGAAAATGAGAAACATCTGCTCCCTAACATGGGTGTGGGTACAATGTGGGAATGGGGTGCCCTCCCCTCTGTCAGCAGATGGTGTGACTTGGGGAGGTGGCTCTTTTCTTCCTTTGGGCCTCAGCAAAGTGAAGGAGTTGGGCTTGGTTGGCTTACATGTCAATTCTCTCCAAGTCTTGTCTTTCCTTTTTTGTTTTTTAATTGTGTGTATGGGGGGCGGGGTACAAGTATATATGCACATGGTCATCTTGGTGTGTGCCTGTGTGTGCAGGAGTGCATGTGTGCTTGTGTGTCTGTGTCTGTATGTGTGTGTGTATGCATGTGTGTGGAGGCCAGAGGTTGATGTCAGATGTTTTTGTCCATCACTTCCCACATTATTTATTTATTTAATTATTTTTAATTGTAAGGGGGTAGGTATGTGGACACAAATGCAGGTACACATAATGGCAAGGGGGGTCAAATCCCCTGGAGCTGGAGTTATAGGCAGTTATGAGCTGTCCAGTGTGGGTGCTAGAAATTAAACTTGGCTCCTCTATAAGAGCAGTAGGTGATTTTAATCACTGAGTTATCTTTACAGACCCTTTTTATTTATTGTGAGACACAGTCTCTCACTGAGGCAGGGGTTTACTGATTCAGCTAGGCTGGCTAACCAATGAGCTCCAGGGAACCCCAGGGCCAGGGGTTAATAACACATGCCATCCCAATCAGCTTATACATCAATGCTGGGGATCTGAACTTGTCCCCATGCTTTATGGAAAGTACTTTACTGACTGATTGACCATTTCTTCAATGCCACCCCTCATGTTTTGAACATCTGACCCCAATGTATGTGTATGTCAGAGCAGAGGGAGGATAACTCTTTTCCCACTGTTCTTACTGGCATGCTCCAGCAATTCCTCACCCTACAGCAGTATGTCATGGACCATCTTGACATCATACACAGCTTTGTCCTAGGATCCATCCTCAAGAGCCTCTCTAGTGGACATATGATGTTAATCAATGCTGTCTGTGTTCCTGCTTGCCAGTGGGCTAGATGTTATGATGGAATCCGAAGAAATAAATTGAGCTCAAGAGAGAAATTCAACTCGAATATGGAGAGATGATTGAGAACACTTCTTGGTTCTTGCACCTAAAAAGTTGTCATAATGTGTACTTTAGAGCATCTTGGACAGCCTTGGGCTCCATGTCTTGTTGGCTCTCTACCTGAATGCTGCTTGTGACCTCCTGAGCCCGAGGTCCATCCTAGTCTCATGTGGACACACCTGACTTTCTTTAAGAACGTGCAGTCCCAGAGGGCAGAGACCCTGTCTCTGATCCAGTTGATGTTGTATCAGCTGTTGGTTAGAACCATCCTTGGGGCACAGTCAGCGCTCTGTAAACCCTGTTACTGGGACTGGAGAATAGCTCAGCAGTTGAGAGCACTGGCTGCTCCTCCAGAAGACCTGAGTTCAGTCCCCAGAACCCCCAGAGAGGGGCTCACAACTGCCTGTAATTCCAACTGCAGAGGATCTGACACCCTCTGCTGGCCTCTGTAGGCACTGCACACTCATGAATACACACACACACACACACACACACACACACACACACATACACACACACACGAATACACACACACATATCACATAAATAAAACTTAAATCTAAAAAAGCAAACTGTTACTAAATGCTCTGCTTGTGAGTCACTATAAGTGGACAGACTTGGACCTCATGTTCCTCTGAAACGTGTCTCTGTGGCCAGCATCCTGGACCATCATCAATCAGCTTAGTGTCATCCATAGACCCCACGTTGGAGTTGGAGGTGGAGTCAGCTTCCCCAGATTCACAAAAGGTGCTTGCTTCATGGATGCTGGATGATTTCATGACTGACCTTTGGAAGTCAATCCCTACCCCCACCCCACCCCACCCCCACACTGCCTCTTAGCTGCCAACACATACTCTTGTATCCATATAACACTTTCATCCCTACCACTTGTAAATGGAAGTCACTTGGCACACCCTGAGGGAGACACTACAAAATGTCACTCCGTTGCTGTTTTCTGCCCTACGTCTAGCATCGTCCAGTGTTGTCTGCTCTCCTCATCATCATCATCGGGTGTCATTGATGATTCAAATACAGACTGGTGAACTGGTCACCTGCCACTTTATCATGCCCTAGTGGAGAGAGAATGTGAGACTTGGAAGAGTGAAGGAAAACCACAACCTGACCCTTGTCCAGTGTCCCTAGACTCCCCTGGCAGTGGCTGCCTTCCATGTTTAGGTGGGGGCCCCTCCCTGTCCTTCATCTTATTGGAACACCCCTGAAATGGACATTAGAGAGGACCATCTATCTCAGCAGACGCCACATGTCGGAAGACGCTTGGAATGTGGGGATTGCCTGAAGGTTTGCGCTATCAAGGGACATTGTCAGCCAGGCTTGACAATGTAATTCTCTCTAAGGGCCTTAGATTTCCAGTCTGTTTATTTCCCAGTCAATACCATGTGCCAATAAACGTAACCAGAAGATATTGCTGAGTCAGTCTTAAGTCCGAACAGTCTCCTAGCAACAGGCTTCCTTGCTCTGTTTATTTCCTTCGCTTCTAGTTTCACAGCCTCTGCCTCCTTAGGGAGCTGTTGGGTCCCAGGGAGGCATCCCAGCTCTGTTCTTTGCTCCTGGTGAGACCCCAGCTCCATCCTCACAAGGCGAGCGATTGTCCTCACTGCCAGAGGTGCTCCATTGCAAAAGATGTTTGCATTGGGACTCCTGCAGCTACTGACCCTCCTCTTATGTCCCCTAACAGTTCCTACATCTGGCTCTGCTCACACAGGACACTGTCCCTTTTCCATCCCCACCAGGTTTCAGACTATCACCATCGCAGGAAATGCAGATTGTGGGCCACACTGTCAGCAGGGGCCTCTTATCAAAGCTGTACTTCCTTATTTTCCTCTCTCTCTCTCCTCTCCATGGGCTGGCGAGAACCAAAGTAAAATCTTTTACAGTAAACCTTACGTTACCTTTTACGGTAAACTACGACGCATGCTTTAGCCTTCTGAGGCCCCCGGCCTGACAGAGGCTTTAATCCAGTCACACTTGTTCTTGCGTGCCCGCTGGAGGAGTGACAGGTCTACTGCCAGCCCTGTTGACATCGCTGTGCAGATGAGAGCGGACGTCCCTTCTCAAGTCACTCTGCTGCCATTTGCTAAGAAATTGTCTTGTAAATATACAAATCTGTAATGACTGTGCTGTCAGAAATAGCTCAGAGTTGTTCAAACCACAGGGCTCAGTCGCCCCGAACAGGCAAACCTTTGCTTCTTGCTCACCCCAATCATTTGGCTTGGTTGTATAAGTCATGTAAGCCCTGCCCAAGATTTCAGGGTTAAGTATGTCAACGTCCCACTTCTGACACCAAGTTCCCAACCTGCATTATGTATTTGCATATAAGCAGCTGGAAGCCCAATGTGATTTAATGTTTTAAAGATATACTTTTTAATTTT
The DNA here is from genome assembly GCF_949786415.1 of Peromyscus eremicus. Lineage (NCBI taxonomy): Eukaryota > Metazoa > Chordata > Mammalia > Rodentia > Cricetidae > Peromyscus > Peromyscus eremicus. Next base: position 62,640,126 of record NC_081432.1, read on the forward strand.
TTTAAATTATACATATTTGCATGACTGTGTATGTGCATGTGAGTGCAGGTGCTCACAGAGTCCAGAAGAGGGTGCCAGATCCCCTGGAGCTGGGGTTACAGGTAGTTAGGAGCCATCCCATGTTGGTGCTGGAACCTGAGCTCATCCTCTTGCGGGAGTAGTATGCACTCTTAACCACTGAGCCACCTCTACAGCTCCCGAGAAGGTAGATTCCTCAGTGTGTGGCTCCTTGCTGCCTGTGTATTGGCTTTATCCTCGGTACAGCCTTCTCCCCGAGTAGTGAGATATAGGCTGTGCACATCCATAGATCAACACATAAAGCAGTTATGACACATTCTCCCCACACCCTCAAGAGGACTGCCTGCTCCACTCCCATTGGACCTGCTGTGGGACACATGTGCAGCTCTTAACCAGTCACTGTGACCTCTGGTATGAAATGTATGACACTGGGCCAGAGCAAAGTGAATTTTCCAGAACCATGTAGCTCCCCAGGCTGAAACCAGAGCTTGTGGGAAGATAGCCACACATTCTCTTGATGGGAGGATGATGCTAAGATACTGATGGCTGTCATTTGTGGAACTCTTCTCTGTGCCTTGAGTGCCCAGAATAACCTGTAAATATAGGGAGGTACTAATTTTACTGCTGTTGAAAATAGATAGGAAAACCGAGGCTCTTACATAAGGCACATGGCTGGTAAATATCAGAGTGAAAATATGGCCCAGAGTCTGTCAGACCCCATGAAAACAAGGCTCTCAGATCTCAGCTCCCTGAAGCTGTGCTTCAGTCAGGGTCTCATCGAGAAACAGATGGCAAACGCGCCAGCAAGTTATTTTGAAAGGAACTATTTACAAAGATGTGGGTGTGGCGTAGGGAAGCCACGAGAATAGTGATGTGCCCTGGGGCCAGTAACACAGGGAAGGGTGAGGGAGGCAGTGAGCCCATAGTGTGGACAGTACTCAGAAAGTGTCCCACAAGCAAGTCATTCTGAGGATGGAGTAGCTGGCATGCCCCTTGAATCCTCCAGCTGGCTCTGATCCTCCCCACAGGTAGAGGCAGAAAGCGGAGTGGCCACTGATGCAAAGCACACCAAACAGCCTCCTGGACAGTGGTCAGCTGGAGAAGGGTGATCGGAGGGTCATGAAGGGTAAACAAGGGGTGCCAACACTAGACAGTAGGATGCAGGAGACTTTGATGTGGCAAAGGAGAATGTATGAGGCAGGAGCATCACCAGGGGTATCACTTACTGACATTAATGAAGATTTACTTTATTGCCACTTTCTTACAACAGAAATACGTTGTTTATTTTTACTTAGTTGTTAATTATTTACTTCATTTATTGTTTATTTAGTAGTTGTTGTTTATTTTCTTGTTTATTATTTTATGACATTTGTTTATTAACTTTTTGAATAGTTACAGCCCATTTATCCCTTCATACACTTACACAGCCCATCTTCAGCCAACCCTTTCTGAGCATGGTATTAGTCCAGCGAGTAGAGAGGGAGTCATGGTACCTTCCCTCCAATCTAATGGGGGGACTTCAATTATCGGAAGCAAGACAGACCACTGCAGAGTAATGAGACCCACAGGGACAGAATCAGCATAGGATGCTGAGAGTCACTGTTTCCCTTTGAGGCCCCAAGACTAGTCACTCTCTGACCACGTGACCCAGGCTGGCAATCTTTCTGCCTTTACCTCTCCAGTTTTTGGGGTTCAGGACTACACCACCACACCCAGATAACCCAAAGATACTCTTGAGCAAGTCAAATGCAATGGCTGTTAATTGTGACTCTCCCATGTGTGACTTCAAATTTGTGATTTGGGGAAGAGGCCACTCTCTGGGGACCCTCGGCAGGTGAGGAGAAGCAAGGCTAGAAGGGAAAGCCAGACCAACAGGGTAAGACCAGGCTTTGGGCTTCTGCCTGCTTCTGCTCAGAGCTGACCCTGATGAATGTGAGTCTAGATTTCAGGTGGCTGCTGGGGACCTGGAGTCAGGTTAACAGGCCACTGGGATTAACACCGCCTTCTGCCCAAGCAAGTATGAACTCTTAGCATCTGATGCTAAGATTTTACACAGTCCTCTGGAATGTGCCAGACATGAAGACCTGGCAAACACCAAAAAGCATCATCCTCTGCTGGGTCCAGGTACCCGACTCCCTGCACTGAACCCCACTGCTGCCTGGAATCAAAACTGTCCACCCCAGTGCCATCTCAGCTCTTTACCTCTCTCCCCAGCCCAGCTGTGACCCTCGAAAACAACCCTGGAGTTGGGTCTGCAGGGCTGGCTCTGCAATAGAGTGCTTGCCTAGTGGGCAGGAGGTTCAGCAACCTGATCTGAATATCCATCCCACTTTCATCATGTTTCAGGGGTCAGCCCACCGGGCTTCACACGGCGTCTACTGCTGCTTAGCTCTTCATCATGGAAACATGGCTTGTAGCTGCCAACTTCATCTCTAAAGGGAAAGAGTCATAGTATACAATGGATGATGTGTATTACTATGTCAAGTGCCTTCATGAGCTGGCTCAGCTGACCTATGAGATGGACAGTCTGATTACCCCTGGTTTACAGTGCAGAACTGGCTCACAGATGAGAAGTGACTCACCCTAGGTCCAATGTTCACCTAGGGAAGAACACAATTTGAATTCAGGGCACTATGTGCTTCTAACCATTATCCCATCCTGCCTCCACTGCCTGTCCTTGTCCAGAGGGCACTATCTTAACCATGCCAACCACAAGAAGCCCTGGCAGCCCTCTGCTCTGCCTGGTTTTTTATATCACTACTGTATGTGTATGTGCATATGTGTGTTTGTATGCGCATATGTGTGTTTGTATGTGCAGGTATATTTACATGTGGGCAGAAGATAGCCTATCATTCACTCCTCAAACTGCCCACCTTGTTTTCTGAGGCAGAGTCTCTCAGTAGCCTGGCACTTCCCAAGTGGGCTGGCCTGGCTGACCAGCTCTCCCCGAGGACTGCCTGTCTCTGCCTCCCTAGTGCTGGGATTGTGTGTGTCGCCACACTGAGCTTTACAACATGGATCCTGGGGTTCAAGCTCAGGTCCTCATGCTTACAAAGCAAGCATTTTACTCACGGAGCCGTTTCCCACGCCCTTCATCCTTCTAATTATATAAAAAAAAAATGCAGCTTTGGGGGGCCAAGGAGGAAGGCAAATTGCGTGGGATCGTCCATGGAGCTGCCTTTCCCTGGCCAGGAATACTTCTGCAACACAAAATGCAGGTTGCTCTCCTCCCCATTGGCTGAGGGCATGGACGACACATCCTCTGAAACTAGACACTTAGAGCAGGGTGAGGAAAGGGAGCAGCCATTTGCTTCAGGTGAGCATGGCCTTGTTTTCTCGCTTCTCTTTGGCTACAGGCGGCCACTGGAGCAAACGATTTTCCAGCTCTGAATCTGTGGTTTAGGAGGAAGAGGACTGGGCTCATAGGTCTTTGGGGGACCTAGGTATATGGGCCACTTAGGCATCCAGCCAGGGCCTAGGGGACAGAGAGCTGTTGACTCCAATCCTGTCAGAAAGGCTTAGCCACAGGAATCCAGGCCTGGGGCTCCAGGGAACAAAGGCTGGCTTTTATCACAGCTTCCTATTGACACTGAAAGTTTGAGATGAATAAAATCAAAAACCAGAACAGGCCTAAACAGCTCAGCCCCAGGTGAGACATTCAGGCTACTATGGTAGGCTAAGAGGATCGAGACACATGGAAGCTGTTTGTTCGTGTGGGGGTTAGGAAGTCATCACTTGCTGTCAGGGATAGAGAATTTGAACCCAGACCTGGAGCTGCTGTGTTCCTGCCTGCATCTCAGCTGGGCTTGGGGAGGCACTGGCTGTTTGCATTGTGGTCTGAAAGAGAGGTACTAGATGGCCTGCATATCAGGGTGTTGATAGTGTGGAAGGCTGAAATGTCCAGTGGCCTTATCCCACCATTCCAGCTCTAACAGGCCCACCCCACCACTCACCTACTCGGCCTCCTTGTAGGTGCAGGTTCAGGGAAACTGGAGGGATGGCTCTGAGGTTCAAGAGTACATACCATTCTTGCAGAGGATCCACGCACATGCCTACACACACACACACACACACACACACACACACACACACACACACACACACTAACATAATGAAAGATAAAACCCCATCTTTTAAAGATGCAGCTTTCAGGGATCCAAAGAGGGAAGACAACTTGCATGGGGTAATTCATGGAGCCAGCCATTGAGGTAGGGCTTCCTCTTACCAATTAGCACCACTGTGCTAAAAAAATACAGGCTGTGTTCAGCCTTGATGGACTTGGACCTTCCAACATGACTTGACCCGTTCAAAGGTCTCCAATGCCTCCTCGGCCTTGCATCTGGGAGGGAGGGACTAACAACTCTCTTGATCTGACTTCTCTACTTACACCAGCCCACATAAATCCTTTCTTGAAAACAGCTGGAGACTGGCAGTTCCCTAGGATGTGATGACTCTGTCAGGCCCAGGTCCCACATGCCTATGAGCTGGGCATTTAGAATTGGCTGTAGGCATTTGCCACACTGAGGACCAGGACAGCAGACTCTCTGTGGGAACCCTGAGTTTCATGAGGGCAGAGAATAGAGAGAGTAAGTGGAGGCAAACACTCAGGTTGGCTTTCTTTTCAGCATCCTACCAGGATGCCTGACTCTTTGCTGATACAAAAGATGTCCAAACCAGGGAAAGCCCATCATGGCAGTGGCTTCTCGCTTGGGACCTGACCCATAATTATAATCCCTTTCCTTTGATTTTTCTCTGCGCAACAGCAACATTCCAGCTAGACTTGGAGCTGAAAAACATCACCATGTCAAGCTTAAGAGATTTATAAACAGTAGAAAAAAATCACAGGCTTCTTTTCCCTCAGCTCATTTCCCTCCCTGTGTGGCAGTGGGGGAGAGGACAGCAGAAGCAGCTTGGTGACTGGAGTCAAGTCGGAGTGGGGAGGACACAGATGTGTAAGACACCCAGGTGTCCATGGGCCAGAGTCAGGATGCAAGCCAAGGATGTGGCTAGGCTGCCAAAAGCATCGCTAAATCTGCCTCTGTTGGCAGCAAGGCGGGTACCTACACATAGCGGTGTGTATATCACTAACACGGGCCCCAGGCTTTACTCGGAAGGATTTATAGGGCTCATGTAAGTAGTGGAGCCAGGAGGAAAGAGAGGGATGTCCCTCTTGTGTCTGAGTTGATGAGGTAAGGTCTGATCAAGCTGAGGTGGTAGTTCTGTATCACAGGGAGAAGGCATGTTAGTGACTGGTCACGCTGGAAGGTCCACCATGCAACATTAATCAGATTGTTGAGTTTCCAAGCTGGTGGGGTCTGGGAAGGCCCTCAGACTCAGTCGCCCACATTCGACTGTGCATTTTGTAGACATGGCATGTAAGTGGCAGGACAGGACACTGGGAATCTGAAACCTGGTCCTTCATAGCCACGCCCTCTGCCCAAATCCTTTCCTCTGCTGATGGAGTGTTTTGCATTAGGTGCCCTTGGAAAGATGGGGACATGTGGCTCTAGGTAGTCACGTCTCCCGGCTGCCTCTTCAGAGGCCCAGGGCTCTCCTCCCAGCAGAGAACAGCTGATGCACTCACTTTCCAACGGGAGCATTGGAGAAGCCAGGGTACCAGGGTCAGCTCCGCTGGCTCAGAGTAAGGTCTGAGCAGAGCTAAGGTTGGCAGGGAGGACCACAGAAGGCCTTCTTGTATCTTACCTCTTTTCACAGCCTAGCTCAGAGGCCACGGTGCCCCTCTAGTAGCCTGAGTGAGGGCGGCTTCTCTGAGGGGGAAGAGAGAAAGCCGCTGCTGGTGAGGGCTGCTGACTACCAGTGCCTGAAGACGCAGCAGGTGTGTCTATGACGTGGCAGTTTCGCTGTGGTCCTTCCCATCCACCCATCTGCCCATCACCACGGCCCCACATCCTCTTTCCCTTCTCCTCCTCATTTCCTCTCTCCTCTCCTTCCTTCTCCCTCTAACCTTTCTTCACCTCCTCTTCATCATTCCACCCCCTCCCTCTTCTGGTCCAGTCCCCCCTTTCCTCCCACTCCTCTCTTCTCCTCCTCCTCCTCCTCCTCCTCCTCCTCCTCCTCCTCCTCCTCCCCCTCCTCCTCCCCTGGCCCCACCGCAGCATTGCCTGGGCTGCATTCCTAATGATCCCCTGCTGCTTCTGTCAACTCTCGGGGCCCAGGTTTCCTAATTGGAAAAGCTCACAGGCTGCAAGCCTGCCTTGGAAAGGCAATCACCAGGAGCCTACAAAGCTCCTTGCAGAAGCTGAGGAGCCTCCTTCTGGCACTGTCCTGATTTTCACATAGAATTGACAGGCACGTGCCTGCAGACAGCCCCGCCCCCCAGAAATAGATCATGAGTGCATGCCTGTGTGAGTCTATAGATGTGTGGGTTCTGTGCACAGGCTGGGTGTGCCTCTGGATGTCTGCCGGTAAGCTGTCACGGTGTCTGATGATGCATATGTCTGAAGAACACAGTGAGAGCCTCTCTGTGGCCTGCAAGCCCACTGCTTGGCACCAGTCTCTTGGGGGAGGTGCTGGACTTAGACACCTCTGCTCAGGCAGAAGTTCCTGTTTAGCTCAGCCATGTTTCTCAGCATCCTCTGCCCACGTCACCTGTGCTAGTGGTCAGTGTGTCTGAGACCTTGCCAGTGATCTTTGTGTCCCTTTGGGTTTTGTCTCAATGCCCCAGGCCTGCTCTCCATCATCTTCATTCTGTGTGTGTGTGTGTGTGTGTGTGTGTGTGTGTGTGTGTGTGTATGTGTGTGTGTGTGAGTGTGTCTGTGTGTATGTGTAGGTATGCATGTGCATGCATGTGTGTGGAGATCAGAGGACAGCATCCAATATGGTTCTTATTTTGGGGGACCTGAGCTCTCTGATTAGACTGGTTGGCCAGTGAGCCCCAGGGATCCAGCTATGTCTACCCCTCCAGGGCTGGGATTGCAAACCTCTGCCACCATCCTGACTTTTCATTTTTTTTAATGGGTTCTGGGGGTTGAACGCAGGTCCTCATGTTTACACGGCCAACAGATTGACTGAGCTATCCTGCCAGCACCTTCGTTCTTGAGCTTAGAGAGGAGGCTCTGGGGGTTTTGTCTCTGATACGCTGAAACCCCCCCCCCCCCAGTGTCCACCATGTTCCATCCAGTCCCTCACAGACACCCGCCACAGGGATTCCTTTCTGGGAAGGCTCCAGAGCAGCCAGGCACTCACAGGCATGTCCACGAGGCATAGTCAACCTGGCCCTCCTGGACTGGGGTGGTCAGGCAGTTCCCCTCCCTGCCTCTGGCACAGATGGTCCTTTGGTGACCTGACAGAGATGGGGGCATGCTCAAGGGTTCCAGGCCTTCTCACACAAGGGCTCTGGGATGTGCCACCCTGCACAAGCTACGGCAGGAGAATATTGGAGGTACAGTTGTGCCACAGGAGTGTGATTTGGTGGTTTTAGACTGGATTCTTTAGGGAGAGGGCTGGAGTCTGATGGATGGACCTGTGGCAGAGTGCAGGTACCTCCAGTTTCCGAGTTGCACTCTGGGAAGACAGCCACCCCTCTGCCTCAGCATGTAGGGAGGAACCAGCACCTAGGACCCTGCCTCGGCCAAGACTCACAGCCCCACAGCCCTGGTCTTTTCCTGGAGAGATGCCTCTTTCTTCCTGACCCCAGTGGCCTCCTATAGCCGGACACAGATCCTTCTGGGCCCCCGAGGGAGCTGGGAAAGGATATTCATTTACCGGATGTCCTCTTCCATCATAGAAGCTTGCCTCCCTGGACACTCATGGTCTCCACTGTGCCCCTCTGGCCTCTGAGGGCAGTCGGACCCCTGCAGCAAAGGAGGAGACTGGGGGAAGGAGACACATCACAAGAGGCTCCGGAGAAGGTGCAGCCTCACTCACGCTTCTCTCTCAGAATGAAAACACCGTTGTGTTCATTATGTTCTCTGCCTCCGACACTGTTGTGTGGCAGTGGCAGCTGGCAGCCCCTCAGGGCGACATCACATCTCCTCTCCCTCACTACCAGGCACAGCAGACCCACACAGAAAAAGATCCATGGGCTCTAAGAGCTCCCTCACCGCTTCCTCCTCCCCTGCTCAGTCCTCTGGCAGGGGTGGGAGGTGATACCCAGGCCTCCAGTACTGAATTGGGGGGGGGGATCCCAAGAGTCTGACTGCTTCCTCCTCCCCGGCTCAGGCCTGGGGGGGGGGGTGATGCCCAGGCCTCCAGTACTGATGGGGGAGAGAAGATTCCTGAGGATCTGGGGCCCAAAGGGATGAAACATGAGTTGTAGAAGATAACATCCCCATAGGGGGAGTGTAGATCCAACCTGTTCCTTTCAAAGTCAGGGAATCTGAAGCCCAGAGGGAAAGGTGAGTGGTCATAGAGCCACCATAATATTCACAAGTGATGGTTTTCCAAAATGTTTATTAAATATCAGGGACTTACGTAGCCCAGACTGACCTCTGACACACTATGCAGCCAAGGATGGCCTTGAACTCCTGATCTTCCTGGCCTCTATTTCCCAAGTGCTAAGGTTACAGGTATGCACCACTATCTCTAATTTATGCAATGCTTAAGGTTGAACCCAGGGCCTCGTGCACACTGGGTAAATGCTCTATGATCTGAACTATGTCCCAGCTCTGGGATGTTACATTAGTAGTAATAATGTCAAGAGTAGTATTTCCTCATAAATCGAACAAGGAACCCAGAGCATGGAGTATTAAGAGGCTTCCTCACCTTCACACAGGTGGTTGTAGCTGAGCTAGCAGTGAGGCCCACGTCAAACAGTCCTTCAGTGGGTGCGTCCACAGCCACAGCAGGACCAGGACCCTGACTGCAGCCTGCACACTGCCTCATCTGACCCCATCAGGTCACTCACAGTATCTGGGACAGGTGAGGGAAGAGGGCAGTAAAGGGTGGAGGCCTCTCTCTGGGTCCCAGAGGGAGAAAGTTAGCCAGAAATCTATATATCGATGGACCTTTTCATTGTCCCATGATAAATAGAGAAGGGATTAGGATCCTTATCCACCTAACGCCTCTTTAAAAATTTTGCAAATTATTGTTTTGTATATGTATAGGTGTTTTGCCTGTTTGTATGCGTACCTTGTAAGTACCTAGTGCCCACATAGACAGGGTGCCTGATCCACTAGAACTATAGTTACAGATGGTTGTGAGCTACCATGTAGGTGCTGGGAATCAAGCCTTAGTCCTTTAAAAGAGCAGCCAGTGCTCTTAACTGTCGAGCCTAAGGCCTCCTTATCCTACATAGAAGTCCAGCTCTCCATTAGTTCTCTGCTCAAACGCAAAGGCACACTGATGGTGACTGGGCCGTGTGCTGTGCGGGCTTGGATACTGTGTTGCTGAAGTGGGTGGCTTGGAGCCTGGGTGCTTTGTGGGGTGTTTCTGAGGGTGGGATGTCCTCTGTTTCACCCATACTTCCTAGGAGTGTGTCCAGCCTGCAGTGGGTGCTCAGAGGTTTCTAAGTGAAGGGATAAGCAGAAATCTGGTTTTCTCCGGAGGTTGTGGAGAGAGGTCATTTTCTCGTCTTCCTGTCTCGTTTCTTCCTGTTCCTCCAGCAGTTAGTGTGACCCCTTGTCAGTACCTGTCAGCGAAGAAACATCACTGTGATTAAAGTTGGGGGACTGGTGCCTCTGGGGCAGTGTTCACAGGAAGGGGGTCACCGACCCCTGAAAGAGGAGGCAACCTCTAGCTCTGTTTAGGAAGGCTCTGGATGTGGACAGCTGGTGACTGGTTCTCAGTCTCTGCCTTCGGGGGGTCTGGCTTGGTAGCAGATGGCACAGACAGAAGTGGACACTTGGGGCAGGGGACAGGGTGAGTTGGGACGAGTGTTGGGCTATAAGATGCCTTGTGTCATTAGAAACCAAAGAGCCTGGGACGAGAAGAAACCAGAAGGAAAGAGATTCTGCCCAAATCTTAAGAGGCCCTGGGGCTGGAGAGATTCTCGGCAGGCAGGCACACACAGAGCTGTTCAGAGGACCAGAGTCGGTGTCCCAGCATCCATGTCAGGTGGCTCATAACCTCCTGCCAACTCCATCTCCAGCAGGACCTGACACTTCTGCACTCACATTGACACACACACACACACACACACACACACACACACACACACAGACACGTTTGACACACACACAACTAAAAACAATACATACATCTTTTTAGCAAACAACAAACAAACTTTAGAGGCCCCATCAGGAGAACTAATCCATTCATTCAATAGTTGTGTGCGTGTGTATGTGTGTAGGTGCACATGGGGGATGCATGTTGCACATGTATACACATGTATGTGGAGGGTGAGTTTTACACATGTGTACACACACATGTGGAGGCCACAGGACAAGACAACCTTGACTGTCACTCCTCATCTACCTTACACATTGTTAATTGAGACAGGATGTCTCACAGGCCTGGAACTCACCACGCCGGCAAGAGGATCCTCCTGCCTCTGATTCCTCAGTATTGAGCTTGCAATAAGCTGTCATGTGGTTATTTTACATGGGTTCTGGGCATAGCGCTCAGGCCCTTGGGCTTATATGGTAATCACGTTCCAAACTGAGCCATTGTTCCAGCCAATGTTCATTGCTGAAAATATAAATGATGACCAAGGACACTGATCCAGACACCCAGGAAGCTTCCAGAACTGGCCTGGTCCCTCCCGCTGGCCTCTGCTGTTCTGACATGGAATAAGCATGAGATCTAGGAAGCTCTGGATTACACAAGGGGTAAGACACCACAGGGCAGCTTGGGGTAGGATGGAGTCAAGTGTCCCTTGGGAAGTTCCAAAAGGCCATGATTGGAGGAAAGAAGTGGCCAGGATTTCCGGCGCCTGGGGTTTGAGGTGAGAGAGGATGTCTCCAGAGGAAGTAGTGGCCAGTTGCTTGCTGCAGCAGCAAGGTGGGTGAGGGCTGTGAGAGCCAGGGTCCCTCTCATAGGCAGACAGTCTCCTCATGGAAACCATTGTGTTTATGATAATTCGTGTCTTGTGCAGGAATCCTGGGCTGGGGCGGCTTCCTCCTCTAGAAGGAGCGGTCAGAGGGAAGAGGGAAGGCTGGGGGCTGACAGTGGGGGGGTGATGGGAGTGGGGAGGCCACAGAGAGGGAGTCCAGGAAGAGAGGACCCTCTGGGCTCTGTTCCCATCACCCATGCAGCCCATCCTATCCCCTCTTCCCAGGTGGCCGGCTGCTCCTGGCTCTCCCCAGGACTCTGAATGCCCAATCCCCTGAACTTACCTCCTCACAGTGCTGAGTGAATCCGTGTTTTCTTGTGTCAGTTCTCAGAAGAGCAAGAAAAGACCCAGGCGGAGCAGAGAGCAGGCATGGTGGAGGAGGGCCTTCAAGTCCCTCCTACACAGACCTAAGGCCTGAACAAGTTGAGCAAGGCACAGAGGTTGTGATGGAGCCCAAGAGATGGGCTTCATGAGTCCAGTGTCCCTGTGATCTCTGGGGGATCCTGGATTCCATAAATGGCAGGTAGAGATTTGAAGGGGCTGACTGGGGTAGGTCATGTGACTAGGTCTCCCTCTTTGATGGGGAAGGGAGTGCTCAGCCCTCCTAACTCAGTGCCAATGTTCTGGAAGGGTCAAGGACAGCCCCCATGGTGGAGCTTGTGGTCTTCAGGAAGATAAGGATGGTAGAAATCAGATAAGGGCAGTGGCAGCCAGGAAGGCTTCCTGGAAGAAGGGGCACTAGACCTCTCCCGTGGTGGATCCCCCTCATCTCTCCTGACACATGCTCTTAGGAAACTTATTGGCTTAGGTTTCTGTAGTGGCACCTGGCCCTGGCTACACTTTGATGTGACCTAGTTGTGACTCCAGATGTAAGAGTACTTATACCTAGGGGTCATTGTTATTTAAGGGCCCCTGTAGAGAGACAGGAGGCAGGAAGAAGGAGAAACTTGGTCTGACTTTGGGTGGGACCGTGTTTATTCCTGGCAAGGCAGCATCTTGTCATCCACATGTGTAGATGACTAAAATGCCTACAGAGGAAGATGGGATGCAGCCTCTTATAGGGGCGGAAATGACTTCCACAGTCCGAAAGGGAAGCTGGAAAGTGTAGTCTTTCACTCTGAGAGGATATAAAATATGCAGGGCAGGGGTGTTATAGCTGTTTCTACTGAGGAGGGTCTTTGTTAGAGGGGGTAGTCGTGGGTCCATTAGGGGAGGGTCTTCTAGTCATGTAACTTGATCGACTTTGATGGATCAAGTGATTGCCATTTTGTATTCCTGGAGAGATTTGGAAAATAATTATTAGAGGTTGTGAGCAGATGATTTGGTTACAGAGCAAAACCAAGGGATTTCCTGGGAAGGTTGAGGGATAGGGAGGAAGAGAGGTGGGAGGAAATGGGCGTAGAGTTGATTCAGGTGGCAGTGATTGTCCCATCACCAGGACTGTTGGACTAAAATGAGCTAGCAGAACAGCGGGGAGCTACAGAGCATCAAAGGACAGAGACAGGAGAAAACAGGGGACTAATGCAGAGAACTGTATCTGGCTCAGGGTGAAAGGGGTGACGTTCCTTTAGCCTGTTTCTCCACAGCACCTAAAAGGTCTCAGGGAGCTGTTGTAGGGTGAGAGCATTGGGAGAGCTTGAGCGGGACGTTTTGTTTGGGTATAGGGTTAAGTTCTGTAAGTAAAACATTTAAAAATGGGGTAAAAACATGAGTCGGGATAACAAGGAGGAAAGAGGGGAATAATGTGGCAAGCAGGGAGTCGAGCTGGTCCTGAAGGATGCTCGTCTGAGCTGTGAGACGGGGAGGTGGATTGATGCAAAGGAGGCTTCAGTCCAGCTGCTTCAGTTCTGAGTCCCCCAAACAGTGTTCAGAATGGCAAGGAGAAGGATGAGTTAGACAGCCCATTACTCCCCTTTTAGAGGTCACCCGAACGCTTTTAGGGGCTTGGGGACATTGGTCTCTCTGTCACTGTTTGAAGGCTGACAGAAGGGTGATGGGGGAGCAGCAGCTGGAGGCCTCAGTGGAGGATCCATCCCAGGGGCCATGAGAAAACTGACAGTTGTCAAAGATCCAGAGCAGAAGTCAGGAGGGAACAACTGTACAACTTAGTGGGGACCATTAAGAGACAGAGGAGAACTTCACCTCAGAGAAACATGAGTTAAATGTGATTGGACAACCGTCAGGACTGTGTTCTGTGGAAGGACAAGGTGGCTGTAGTCAGCTGTTTGTTACCCCAGACTCCTGCATGAGGAGCAAACACCCGGAAGCTTTGGAAAAGACGTCAGTTAATGTCCGCACCTAAGGGACAATCTGACAGAACTGTCTAAGTGGTAGGCCTTGCTGTCACACGTGACAGACTTTGTGTATTTGTGTCAAATATTAACAACACCAGGTAGCGTTTAATGAACGAAAACAGAGTATGCCAAGTAAATTTCTGGTTAGAAACAATTTGATGAGATAAAAATTCAAAAAGTGGAATTATTTCTTTAAATGAGCATATTTAGTATTTGACAACACAAAAATACATATTTTTGTTAACATCAGATTGTTATATTCCAAGATTATATAGTAAATATATTTTATATTGTTGGGCTGTACAAAGAGACAATTTAATTCTAAACTGTTTTCCCCAAAAACAAATGACTTCCAATTTTCAGTTTAAAAACTATACTCCCAGAGGCAGCGATTGCCTTATCCAAAGTAAATGATTCGCTTTACAAAGTTTCCTAAAATTAACCCTATTAGCAGAACCTCTTAAAAATCTTTGCATTTTCATTCCATACACCCAACCAACAGATGAAAGATAAAAGCAGTCAGTCATGTCAACTCTGTAATAATTTACGTGTGACTGAATTAACAAGGAAGCTAGCTCTTCACTCCTTCTGCTGAGGGACAAACTTCTCGGCCACCACATTCCGGCAGCAGTAGGCAGATTTCTTAACATCATTCTATTTAAAAGGAGATTGGTCGTTCAGAAGCATAATTTGTAAAGCAAGATAACTAAATTAAATGAGCCTTAACAAATACTGGCTTTGGGAATTTCTTGGAAAACATCTAGAAGTGTCCCTGCCAAAACCTGTGTACCCCTTCTTGGTGTCAAGATGAGGGTGCAGGCAGAAGACCTGGGGCTCACTGGATTCTAAAAGCACCACAGGTAAGCCCAGGTTGGAGAGAATCTCCACATAAGTGAGCGGGTCCCAACCTTCCTGATGCTGTAACCCTTTGATACAGTTCCTCACTTTGTGGTGACCCCCAACCATAAAATTATTTCATTGCTACTTCATAACTAATTTTGCTACTGTTATGAATTGTAATGTAAATATCTAGTATGCATGATGGTCTTAGGTGACCTCTGTGAAAGGGTTGTTCAACCCAAAGGGGATCGCGACCCACAGGTTGAGAACCACTGGCTTAGGGTACCCCTTAATAGAATCATTTGCTGACTCTACAGATACAAAACCAGCTGTTGAATATTCTGAATAATTTCCTAAGCTGTGAGTTTGATGACTTCCTCCTTTAATGCGGAGACAGGTGGTTAGAGGATAAACCCTGAAATTAGCTTTTGCTAAGAAGAACTGAATGACAGGGTAAAGGGCATGACCAAGTGAACTAGCACTCAGGTCCCATGCCAGTAGGAGGTAGGCTTAGGTATAAGGTCCTGCTCACAGCATCTTCTTATGTCAGTCAGGAGACACTGAGGGCAGAGTCATTGCTACCCGCCTCTGCTGTTGGAGACATGTAGGATGTGGATGCAGACTCTGAGATCCTCCACTGGGCAAGAGGATCCACCCCTGTCATGTGAGACATGAGGAGTAATTCATCTTTAGATAAGGAGGCAGAGTTTTTGGTCAGATCCTTATGACCAAAGCTGGTCAGGCCAACACAGCCAGAGGCAGAAGCAGCAGACTTAGGGCAGGTCTGACTTCCCATGCATCCCTGTCCTGTAATGAGGCTAACTCGCTCTGGCGGGCTGGTGCGGTGCCCCATCCAAGAGAACTACTAGAGCCTATGAATTTCCTATCACAGATATGACAAACTTAAACCGTTTTATGCAAGCATTCAATCTTGTATAAGCAAATTTTATATACCTGATTTTGAATATTATTTTATATTTAAAACTATGTTAACTTTAAACTTGTTTTGACTTACTTGTTTCAGGCTTTATATTGACAACATATGTAGAATACTATATGATAGGAGATAATAGAAAACTATACAAGAGATAAAATTAGTCTTTCCTCCAAGTTTGTCTCTGTAAATAAATTACATTTATACTTAGCACAACTGACCATTGACTTCTATATCTTAATTACCTTCAATAATTTAAAACAAGTTGGTACCTTTCATAAGATTAGTATTTTACAATTTTCTTCCTGTTAGATTTGATCCTTAAAAATATATAATTCATGACTTAAAGATCTCTTATTACCAAATAAACTTTTTTTTAAACATTTATTTATTTATTATGTATACAGGGTTCTGTCTGCATGTATACCTGCAGGCCAGAAGAGGGCACTAGATCTCATTACAGATGGTTGTGAGCCACCATATGGTTGCTGGGAATTGAACTCAGGACCTCTGGAAGAACAGCCAGTGCCCTTAACCTCTGAGCCATCTCTTCAGCCCCACCAAAATAAACTTTAAACCATAAAAACAGTCTACAGAGAAAATGGACTTTTTAGTGTACTTTTAGAAAATGCCAGATTTTTATATGACTCAGTTTCTCCAAATAGCTAAAGCTTAATAAAGATAGCAAAAGTATCATATTTTTGTATCACGTAGTTTTAAAACAAACCATCTTGAAAGTCTGGTGTTGCCTCCTTCGTCTAAAAGAGGGAATGCAGTTATAAGTAGAGGGGTACCATGTGATCACCGTAACCGAGATGGTGACAAAGTCACATAGCATGCTTCTAGTGTGATGAGGTCATCAGCCAAGATGGCAGCAGGCACATGGTACTCCAAGGTGAGCCCATCCGGCACATACCGTTTCCTAAACAAGACTTGAATTCCACTTACTGACTTGGTATGTATAATAGTAATATTAAGATTATCTATACATCCCTTTTAGATCATACTCAGTGAACTTCCAAATCCTAAACTACAGAAAGTTAGTTTCAACAAAAGCTTTAAAATAGTCAGCAAGGCCAAGGAAAAGGGGGGAACTCAGAGAGTTGACCACCTTGTCATTTGTAACTTCTGTGGGAAACAGTTCACCTCTTAATTGTTCTCAAGAGCAAAGCGTCTTTTCCTGGGCTGCTCTGCTTTCTCTCCTTCTCCCCATCACAGTCAGGTGGCCTGCCTGACCCAGGACAGAGACTTTGGAGGAAACGCTTAAACAAGCATGCTTGGGTCTGGGGCAGATGGGCTAAAACCCAACCCCAGAGCTGCCTTCTCAGTAGAGCAGACCAGCATGAAACCCTTTTTCCTTCCTTCCTTCCTTCCTTCCTTCCTTCCTTCCTTCCTTCCTTCCTTCCTCCCTCCCTCCCTCCCTCCCTCCCTCCCTCTCTCTCTCTCTCTCTCTCTCTCCCTCTTCTTCCTTTCTCCTTTTTTTTTTTGACACAGGGTTTCTCTGTGTAGCCTTGGCTGTCCTAGAATTCACTCTGTAGACCAAATTAGCTTCTAAATCTGGGATCTGCCTGCCTCTCTCTCCAAGTGCTGGGATTAAAGGTGTGTGCCATCATCTCCTGGGCCATTTTTTCAATATTATCCATATCCATAAGATATGTGAATCATGTAAGACTGAACTCAGTGATCTACTTATCCATAACCAGTTTGTGTGTGTTTGTGTGTGTCTGCAGATGGAGCAGACAACCTGGAGTACTTTTTACCTCTTACCTGTTACAGAGACAAACAGGATTTTCCATGCTCGAGAGGCAGAAACACAAACAGGCCAAAAGAGTTGGCAGAAGAGGCATAAGGCAAAAGAGTTCTATGCTAGCTCAGGTAGGAATAATTGTAACAAAAAGATGCAAGTTTGGAGACCCCAAAGAAACAGTGGACATTCTGATTCCGAGCCTGGTGGTAAGCCAGGGCTTTGAGCAAGATGAAAGAAAACTGTGAGTTTTCGAGCATCCTGCCATTCTGTCTTAGGGAGTTATTTACATCAGTGTAGATATTAAAAACCGAAAGGTCCAAGTTTGCCCCAGCAGTGGCTGTTTCAATTATGGAGCTCCAGTGAACCCCAGACCTAAGATCACAGGGCCAGTAGAAGGCTCTGGAGACTTTGGCTGTGGGCCACTGGAGAAATCCAGGAAATCTCTGCTAGTCTTAGCCAATAGAAAGCTCTTGGAATCTTCTACTGAGTTAGTCTCTGCAGAAAATTGAGACAAACACAAGACAAGGTCAATGTTCAGTTGCTTCGAGAGCGCTCTTTATGTTCTGAAATGACCAAACACACTCGGAGCATAAAAGGGGCATCCTCAACGATTACAATTCCAGGGTTAAGTTACCACAGCACCAGTGGAGGGTTCCCAGAGCTTTGGCTGATTGAGTGGTTCTTGGAAAGTCTCTAGAACCTTCAACTGAGTGGGTCTTACATAGAAAGGTCCAGAGAGCTCCCAGACCCAGCCAGGCACCTCTGAGTCAGGTCCAATGGCTTACCTGGCACTGGCATTTCCCTGTGTTGCATTCTTGTCCTGGTTGAATGCAGGGTGGACCCCTCCCACCCCCAGGTCAGACTGCGTCATCATGAAACAATAAGGTGAGTGAGAAAGGGCAGAGACAGCGAATGAAACGAAGAGACTGTGCGAGAGAAGAGGACTTTACTCAGGCCCTAGAATAGGGGCTTGGAGCTGCCTGCTAGGGGAAGGGGCTCCAGACGTCATCCGAGCTTTGGCACCGTTATGTTAGAGGGTTAGTTAAAGGCAGCTGTAGAGAGATGGGAGGTGGAAAGAAAGGGAGGCTTGGTCTGATCTTAGGTGGGAGCGTGTTTATTCAACAGAGCATTTTATCATCCACATGTGCAGATGGCCAAAATACCTACTGAGGAAGATGGGATGCAGCCCCTTATAGAGGCGGAAATGAATTCTGTAGCCTGCAAGAGAAGCTGGGAAGTGTAGTCTCTCAGCAGGAAACTCAGCTGTTTGTACTGAAGTATTAGTGTGGTTGCTGGCTCCTAAGCATCACACAGCCAGCTGAGATGCTTCTGTCATGTGCTCCAGACTGTGCTAGGGCCTCCTGGGCCTCCTATGGAGTAGTGAGCTCCTAGGCTTTGGTAGCAATCAAATGAATCCAATGCAGCAGAAGCCCTGGATAACACTCCAGCTGTACCACAGCTGGCTTCACACCCCTGGCTTCATATCTCTGGCTTCACACCTTTGACACATTACTTATACTCTTTGTTTTTTGGGTTTGTTTTTTCTTAAGTTTTTTTTTTTCTTATTTATATGTACCCATGTGTGCCTACCTGAATTTGTGTGTACCATGTGTGTTCAGGAGCCTGTGGAGGTCAGAAGAGGGCATCAGATCTCTGGAAACTGGAGTTACAGATGGTTGTAAGCTGTCATATCGGTTCTAGGAACCAAATCTGGGTCCTCTGCAAAAGCAGTGAGTGCTCTTAACTACCAAGCCATCTCTCCAGCCCCATGTGCTTTGGCTTTTTATTTTGGTCTGGGAACTGGAGAAATTAGAAATGACGATGTAGGTTGAACATTCCTGTCCCCAAAATCTGAAATGCCGCATCTGACACCATACTTTAAAATCATTTGATTTATAGTGGCTGGGGAGACGGCTCAGTTGGTAAAGTGCTTACTGTGAAAATGGAAGTTTGGTACCCAGGAGCCGCAGAAAGTTGGGCATGGTAGCAAATGCCTGTAACCCCAGCTCTGGGGAAGCAGAGAGAGGTGGGGCCCTAGGGCTTACTAGGATTCAGTGAGAGATATTGTCTCAAAAATAAGACGGGGAGTGATAAGGGGGGACATCCAAAGATCTCATGCATGTAGGAGCGTGAACACAGACACACATACATACACATACATGCAGAGATACACATACACGGGGGGGGGGGTGCATACGTTTTTGTAGTCCTTGAGATTTCAGATATCTGAATTACAGATGCTGGTTCTATCTACACAACTGTTGGAAAACTCTGAAATCGGAAACAGTCTGGCCCCAGGCACTCAGGCATTTTCCCGTCTCACAGCCAGTGCCACATGCCCACAGCATCCACAGCCACTAGATCAGCCTCCCTCAGAGGAAGAGAACATGTGCACCAACCTGCACAGGCTTTGTTCTTGTCTCAGTCCCCTACACAACAGACTCCAACATGCCATGGATGCGCTATGGGAAGTAATCGAGAGATGCTGGGAAGCGTGTGGAAGGAAGCGTGTGAGCCTTGAGTGGTGTTACGCTGGTCTGGATGTGAATCCTCCTCCCCATAGGCTCTTGTGTTGACTGGTCCCCAACTGGTGGAGCTAATTTTGGAGGTTCTGGAAGCTGTAAAAGTGGGGCACAGCTGGAGGAAGTAGGTTATCAGGGAATGTATTTGGGGAGAGCTCTGTCGTATCCTATCCCCCATCCCCTGCCTCCTGTCTGTCCTGAGGTAAAGAAGCTTCCTGTCCACATGATCCGTCTGCCATGCTGGGCCGTGGGACATGGGGCCAAGACACATAAACTGAACTCTCTGAAACCTGGAACTAAAAGAAGTCTTTCTCCCTGAAGTTGCTTATTTGTATAAACTATTTTAACTTTAAAGTGTGTGTGTGTGTGTGTGTGTGTGTGTGTGTGTGTGTGTGTGTGTGAAGAATGTGAGTCATGACATGCATGGAGATCAGAGGAAAATTTGTGTGTGCATTCATGCATGTGTATATATATGTGTGTAACTGAGCACCTGTGCCATGACTTGCATGGAGATCAGAAGACAACTTGTATGTGTGTGCATGGGTGTGTGTGTGTGTGTGTGTGTGTGTGTGTGTGTGTATGTGTGTGTACTTAAGCACGTGTGCCCTGGCATGAGTAGAGGTCAAAAGGACAATTGAAAGAGTATGCTTTCTCCTTTTACCGTGCGGGTCTTAGGGATGGAACTCAGGTCCAGGCTGGGGAGCAAGTGTCTTTATCTACTGCGCTGCCTTGCCAGCCCACCCTGTCCATTTTATTCAAGGGGGTCTTGGAACCAACCTTCCACAGATATTGAAGTTGGACCTGCCCTATGGTATGAGGTCTACAAAAGTTTGCACCAGCAAACCTGTGAAAGCTTGATAAGCACTCAGTGAATGCCACTTGTGGGATTATAGTACTCAGCAATGTGCTGATTTTCTAGAGAATTCCTTCACTGGAGATAGAGGACAGCCATGGAGGTAACACTCAATCTCACCTGATTCTTAGTGGCCCTCTGTGTAGCAGATTGTGTAGGCTTGGATGACAATGGTTCCCACAGGCCATATTCTTGAATACTTGGTCCCCAGCTAATGGAACTGTTAGGGAAGGATTAGGAGGTGTGGCTTTGTTGGAGTAGGTGTGTCACTGGGGCTGAGTTTGGGGTTTCAAAAGTCCACACTATTGCCCGTGTGCTCTCTCTGCATCCTGCTTATGGATAAAGATGTGAGCTCTCAGCTACTGCTCCTGTACCACATCTGTCTGCTGCTGTGCTCCCTGCCACGGTCATGAACTCTAACCTTCTGGACTGTAAGTCCCCATAAAACTTTCTTTCTGTAATTTTCCTGGTCATGGTGTCTCCTCACATCAATAGAAAAGTAATCAAATCATAGGTCTCCTCTTGATGTCCGGGTCCTTGGTGAGTGCTGCAGCTTGAGTGGAGAACTCTAGGTCAGCCCTCCTGTCCTCCAGACAGGTCTACAGTTTCCCCAGCCCCACCTCCGGTCGTTCCCAGCCAGGTACAGATTCCAGAGAATTTTCCCTGATCTTTTGTCACCATGGCAGCCCAGCCCTTTGCCCTAAACATACTGATTCTTGCCATTTTTCTAATTCAACAAAGGTGGGGAGAATCTATCCTCTTGCTTGGTCGCTTCATTTAGCCCTGAACCTACAGAAGATTGCAGGCACTTGTGTGAAACAGGACCTGTGTATGTGCATGTCTCTTCAGGGAGGTTTGAGATGCTGTTTGCTCAGCCTAAAGATACTTAAAAGTAGGGCTTAGCTCTCCCCTCAGACCGAGGCTTCCTAAGGATAGGCCTTGCCTCTCTCAGACCGAGGCTTTAAAGACAGCCCTTGTCTCCCTTGGACTGAGGCTTTGAGGATCTGCTCTTTCTCTGCCCACCCCTGCTGCAGAGTCCTGTGAGCCTTCCCAGGCTCTCCCTCCTCTTCCTGTGCTGGAATAGACGGCCCTGTGTGACTGGTCACAGGTGGTGGCATCTGACATCAGACTCCTTCCTTCTCCTCCTCTTGACTCTGGCCTAGGCCGGTGCAGCAGCATCCTAGCCTTGCAGTTCTGGCCAGACCCGTCTGCCTCCACATCGCTGAGCCAGCTGTGAAAGCAGGTCACCTCCGTCTCCTTGCCTTTCCCATCCCCTCTCCTAATCGAATTGTTTCATTTTTTTTTCCTTCTTTGCATTGTGCATATCAGAGGCAGCTTCACTGGCCCCTCTCTGAGCCTGCACAATCAGCAAAGTGTGGCCTGCATTCCTTCCTGCCCTCTTTCCTCCTGCCTGCACCCCTGTGGCAGCAGCTGAGCCTGTCACAGCTCTCAGGGGAGTCTGCGGTAGACAGCAGAGCCCATGGAACCTCCTTCCTCCCTGTCCTCCCACCTGCAAAGGAGGTGTTTGGATGAGGGGTGACAGGCCCTGGTGGTTAATGGGGTCACAGCACAGCCTTTCCTTGATAGGCTGCTATGGAGAGGTCTCCTGACCCTAGACAGTCCCTGCTCACACCCCGGGGCCCCCAAGACACTGACAAGGGCAACCCAGGCCTTGCTTCTCTCTACCCTTCTGAACTTGGGTCCAGGTCACATTTCAGGTTTCAGGACGCCCTCAGTTACACCCAAGCATTTGGGACACAGCTGCAGCCTCCTAACTTAGGAAGAGCAATCACAGCTGTCATGGTAATGATGATAATAATCACCAGGCAGTCTGGCTGCTAATGCCCAGGGTGCCTCCCACAGGGCACTCTTGTCACCTGCTCCTGTGACTGACAGGCAGAGCTGCTAAGATTTGGAGGACCAGAGGTCATTGTGATCACATTACACACAAGGCCTTGGTGTAGCTTGAATTTTCCTGCCTGGCCCACAGTCAGGACAAATCTCTCTCACCTGCCAGTCCCACAGCCTCAGACCCAACCAAGTAAACACAGAGACTTATATTGGTTACAAACTGTATGGCCGTGGCAGGCTTCTTGCTAACTGTTCTTACAGCTTAAATTCATCCATTTCTATAAATCTATACCTTGCCACATGGCTCGTGGCTTACCGGGATCTTCATATGCTGTTTCTCATCATGGCGGCTGGCAGTGTCTCTCTGACTCAGCCTTCCACTTCCCAGCTTTACTCTCCTCCTTGTCCCGCCTACATTTCTTGCCTAGCCAATGGCCAATCAGTGTTTTATTGACCAATCAGCAACACATTTGCCATACAGAACATCCCACAGCACCTTGGGGCTAAAGGAAGCCTTCTCTGGGGACCTCTTGCTTGCAGTTGTGACTCTGATATGGAGGTGCAGCTGCCCAAGAGAAGGAGGCTGACCAACCACAGTGGAGACTCAAGCTGGGGGTAGGGGGTTGGGGGTGGGAGGTGGCAGTGGATTCCAGTTCCAGGCTCTATGTGGGCCTGGAGCAGGTTGCTTTGTTCCTTTAAGCCTCATACTTTCCATGCATTGGGACAAAAGGTCAGACACCCCTGGGTGTCCAAGAGGGCCTGGCTCCATGGTCCCCACAGGTACCAAGGTTCTCACATGCTCAAGTCCCATATACAAAATGGCAGCTCATGGCCATACAGCCTAGGTGCATGCCCTCTGTTGATTACTCAGAGGGTAAAGCTGCCTACTGTCAAGCCTGACCACCTGAGTTTGGTTCCGAGAGCCACACGGTAGGAGAAAACTAATTTCCCAAGTTGTCCACTGACTCTACACACATACCCTTCAACCCACAAAATGGATAAATATAATAATTTAAGTTGTATTCATACTGGATGTGTAGCCTTTTCTCTTGGTACCATTTCCTAGTAACTCGAAGCCCTGAACCTGCTTCCCTCTACATGCGGTCCATGTGTGCAGGTCTGGCCTGGCTCTTCTCTGTCTGGGCACCAGGCTCCCACGTACAGGGCTGACATTCCGAAGGGATGTTCTGGCCGCTGCTTCCCATCGGCTGATGCAGGTTGGCTGACCTGGTGGCAGAGGCTATGAGTCACACCTCACTTTTGAAGAACCTCAGGGGTACAAGCAGAACCTTAATTTTTTTTCTACCAATAATCAACAATCAAAAAAAAAAAAAAAGATGACTTGAATGTCATGCAAGAAGTAGAATTTGATCACTTCCCCCTCCGTGTGTGTGTGTGTGTGTGTGTGTGTGTGTGTGTGTGTGTGTGTGTTTGAGCAAGACAGAAGTAAAGTCAAAAACATCCCACTCACATACTTTTTAGAGCTGGGAACAGATTTTTTAAAAATGCAAACTGTACATCAAGTAATAGGAAACTATATTTTGGTTCTGCATTTTATCCAGTTAAGGGAAAGGAAAAGACAGGACAAAAGAGCTGAGAAGGGGGGTGGGGAGGCAGAGGCAGATAAGGGACAGAAAGGGAAACTGTTTACAAAACAAAGCATTGTTCCTAAAGACACCCCAGGACCCCAGAGAAACACCCCACCCATGGAGTCAAGACCGCCAGGACCTCTAAATGCTTGCTGCAAATTCTACACAGCCAATGGGCCCTTTTTGGTGCTTGGCCCTCGGTCCAGGTGATAGAGACAAGGGCTTGATTAAGCCTGAGGGCTGGAGCCCTTCCCCATCTCCTGGCTGTTGTTATTTCCATCCTGGGTTCAGAAGGGACAGGGTTCCACTCTTGGAGCTCCCACCACAGTGGGAGAGGCGGGCACATGAACAGTGATCATAACAGTCTCCTCATGCGATGATCCGTGTCAGTATCGTGGAAGTCAAAATGACAGGAGAAATGAATGAATTCCAAGCCGGGCACCAGAAGGCTTGGTGGGAGCCACTCACACTTGCTGCTTCCTGGAGGAGGTGCAGCAAGTGATTTAACCTCTCTGAGCCCATCTCTTCATCTATGAAATGAGAATCAGTACGGATGTCTGTTACATTAAGAGATGAAGCATGCAATACTATCTTGTAAAATGGAAGTTGTTGAACAGAGGTAAAGACAGTGTTGGGAGACATGGTGTCACTGTGTGTGACCAATCACTGCGTACGTTATGTTTTCACAAAGGGAAGATATGTGTTGTGATGAGTTAGTTCTGTCCAAGCCGTCTGTGGAGCTGATGACCCCAGTAGGACTAGGCCACCACCTGCATAAAGCTGTCTGTGAGGAGAAAGGATTTCAAGTGATCCTGAGGCCACCAACCTGAAATCTGCCTTGGCTTCCATGCCTTCTCTGTCCACTGGCCTTGGATCTGCAGCTTCTGCAGGCTTACAGTGTGCACACCAGTGGTACTTCCACCCAGGGGGTCCACCTGGAACTTCTCACTGTGGCCTGGCAGGATTCTAACAAGCAAGAAAGCTGTCTGTGTCTGCTCCTTGTGTCTGAGATATCAAAGAGGCTAAAACAGCAGGAACAAGAAGGAGCCTTCAAGTCAGGGCCAGAAGAGCAGCTGCTGGGCTCACTGAGGCTTGTGGAGTCCTGGGCCCAGGGCCAAGCTTGCACCTGTCAGCCAGACTCAACCATCACCTCCTGCCGGTGTCAGGAGCAGTTGGGATCCCCCACCCGCTCCGCGACTCCATGACTTGGGAAATGGAGCCCACAGAGGTTTGGAGCCTTCCTCAGAGTCTCCAAGCCAACTCTCCTGGTTAGCGTTAACTGTCAACTTGATATTGCTCACAGTCATTTGAGAGGGGATGCCTCAGTTGAGGAACTGTATAGTCTAGATTGGCCTGTGGATACATCTGTGTGGAAATTGTCGGTTGTTAACCGATACAGGAGGGTCCCGCCCACTGCAGGCAGTATCATTCCCTAGGCAGATGGTCCTGTGCTGTATAAGAAAGCTAGCTAAGTGTGAGTCTCTGAGTGAGCAAGCAAATAATAGTCCTACATAGTTCCTGCCTCCAGGTTCCTGCCTGGAATTCCTTCCCTGGCTTCTTTCAGTAATGGACTGTGACCTGGAAGCATAAGTCAAATTAACCCTTTCCTCCCCAAGTTGCTGTTGGTCAGGGGGTTTTATCACGTTCTCCACTGGCTGTGACCAGCTATAACTGTCTTGGATCTCCAAGAGAGCAGCAGCACGCAGGCAAGAGAGCAGCAGGACTTGGGTGCTGACAGCCTTAGTGTCGCCCATATACCCCTCTTCAGGTGATGGTACTGTCTCACTGGGTTGCCCTGTTAGGGGCGCCTGAATGTCCAGTGCTTCAGGTTTAACGTGGTGTCTCCCATGCAGCTGTGCAGTCCATCTCCTTAGGCTGCGGGGGCAGAAGGAGCAGGGCTTGATGTCTGTGGTCCCAACCACTTAGGGTTCAAGGCTTAGACCTGGGAAATTACAGGCTCACTTTCCTGTTCATGTGTCTATAATGTGTGTGTGCCACATGAGTGCAGTGTCCACAGAGCCAGAAGAAGACACTGGTCTCCTGGTGCTGGAGTGATAGTGCCTCTGGGCAGCCTGGTGTGGGTGCTGAGAAGTGAACTCAGGTCCACTGCAAGAGCAGCCAGTGCTCTGAACCACCGGGCCATCTGTCTCTCCAGCCCCAGGCTCCTTTAAGGTACTGGTAGGAGAACAATCCTGACAGGATGTCTTCCTTGCCCCTTCTGTGGCCGGCCAAAATGGCTGAGAGGAACAACGGAAAGGTACTGCCATCAATGAGGTGATTGCATGAGGAGGTCAGTCCCTGGGAGTCCCTGCGCAGCCCCTCACCCAGAACAGACACACCCAGAGTCACTCTTCACCCCTTGTTCATTTCGTAATCTAGTTGAGTTGACAATGAAAATTAACCTTCAAGGAGGTAGAAGAGTTGACTATCTGAGCTCAGAGAAAACCGAGTTCAAATCCTAGCTCCATCATTAATGGGCTGTGTGGCCTTGGACAGGTAACTGACCCTCTCTGAGTTTGTCTTTTGTGAATGAGAGTGGGAAAAGCCACTTTGTGGGAGTAGCCTCAGCCTTGGGTTTAAAGCACTAACATCTAGTGAGTAGGGACGTGATTCCTCTGTGCCCGGTGGCAGGAGGAATCTGCCTTGCGTAGCCCAGGCAACTTGTAGAACCTGGACCCAAACATTGAGTGCAACCACGCCACTTTCAAGGCCTTAAGGTGCATTTCTCTAATTAATTTTAAAATACCATTATTGCTGGGTGCTGGTGGCGCACGCCTTTAATCTCAGCACTTGGGAGGCAGAGGCAGGAGGATCTCTGTGAGTTTGAGGCCAGCCTGGGCTACAGTGTGAGTTCCAGGACAGGTGCAAAGCTACACAGAGAAGCCATGTCTCAAAAAAAAAAAATGAAAATAAAATAAATATAAATAAAATAAAATGGCATCTCTAAATGATCATTAATGGGTGAGATAATTTATGTCCTATGATTGTCAAACTCTGGCCAGGTTTAGTAGAGTGGCCTCCCCTCAACCCCTTCTTAATCACCCCATCTTTAGTCAGGCTTGCTTAGCTCTCCTAATGAGTAATCTGGAACATGGCTCCTCTCTCGTCCTCTGGATGAGCACATTGTCTACAAAGGACCTTTTGTGTTTGAAGGGGAAGGAAAGAGGGTCAGACGGATCTGAGTTCAAATTCCGACTCCCCTCTTTGCTAGCTGTGTGAATCTGGGCAAATCTCTTGACCACTCTGCGTAGGCCTCTGGTGTCCCTTCAAAGACAACGGGGCTAAGTGAGTAAAATAAATTCTGCCACAGATGGGTCGGCCGGCTCCTGGTTTCTTTGGGGTACTTCTTTATCCTC
This sequence comes from Peromyscus eremicus, assembly GCF_949786415.1. Taxonomy (NCBI): domain Eukaryota; kingdom Metazoa; phylum Chordata; class Mammalia; order Rodentia; family Cricetidae; genus Peromyscus; species Peromyscus eremicus. The sequence continues at coordinate 62,667,081 of NC_081432.1, forward strand.
AGGCCTTTGGCTGTCCACACACTTGTTGAGAAGCCCAGGGATGAAGATGCTGAGGTGACCACAGCTCCAGCCCTCCCCTGGTGCTTCTAGAGATATGCTTCTGTCCATCTCCCTTTATTTTTATTTATCATCATCGTCATCATCATCATCATCATCGTCATCATCGTTGCAGTGATGGAGATAAAACCCAAGGTCTTGTGCACGCTAGATGAACGCTTTCCTGTGGAGTCGGTTCTCAGCCCCTGCCTAACTTCCCTCTCTCTCTCTCTCTCTCTCTCTCTCTCTCTCTCTCTCTCTCTCTCTCTCTCTCTCTCTCCCTCTCTCTTTCTCTGTCTGTCTGTCTGTCTCTCTCTCTCTCTCTCTCTCTCTCTCTCTCTCTCTCTCTCTCTCTCTCTCCCTCTCTCTTTCTCTCTCTTTCTCTGTCTGTCTGTCTGTCTGTCTCTCTCTCTCTTCTTCTTCTATAATTTTGCACATGTGTGGACTGTATAACCCCTCTTCCTCATCTTCTCATACCCCTCCCTAACTCTGTGTCCTTTTCGTTCTCTTTCTTAACCCATCATGTCCAGTCTATGCTGGAGTGAGGTGGCTTCACACTGGAGTGAGCTTGACCTACCAAGGCTTACACGTAGGGGATACTGACCTCTCCATCTCCTAGCAGCTGCCAATTGCCAGTAGCTCCTCCGCTGGGGTGGGCTTCCCCACCTCTGTTCTGCACGCTGCGATTTTGTCTGGTTTGAGCTTGCACAGGTACGTGCATGCTGTCACAGCCGCTGTGGGTTCTATGCACAACTGTCCAGCTGTGTCCAGAAAACACAGATTCCCTGTAGTCAAACACCACCCTGTCTTTGGAAATATTTATGCCCATGCTTCCAGAATAATCCCTGAGCTTTGGAGAAGGGTGTGTGATGTAGATGTGTAATTTAGAGTTGGTTATTTTGCAGTCTTGTTATTTTTGAATCTTCTGATATGTGCGCTTCATTTGGAACACCGTAGAGGTCAGGAAATTAGGAAGGAGAGGGGGAATCTCAGGGGAGGGAGATAGAACACAGTGGTATAAAGGGCTAAAGGGGGAATAATGGGCTAAAAGGTTTAAATTGGGGTTGGGTGGAAGGGCAGGGTAGAGGGGGAAATAGAGGGAGGAGTAAATAACACAAATTTTTCCAGAACGTCACGAGAAAACCTAACTTTTAAACATGTGAGTGCCCATCCTCCAAGGAAACATCTGGACTCCTGTTGGACTCACCCACCCCACCCGAGAGGCCCTCCCTTAGGCCCCCTCGGTATCACAGCCTTGTCTTGGTGACTCCCACTGACTAGTCCAAGTTTACACCTACTGTGACGTCTTGCCGTCAAGCTGTTGCATGAAGGTGCGGCTTCCCATGTCGTAGAGATGAAAAGGGCTTCACCCAGTCCTGCTCGCCCTGACTCTGAGTGTCCCCACACCTGGAGCAGACATCACTCAATGCTCCTGTTCATAGAAAGGGGAGAGGATGGATCTGCAGATGGCTGCCACTGAAGCCCTCTGAGGTCCTCCTGTGGCAGAGCAGTTGGTAGGGTGGAAGCCAGCTCGGGTGACAGAGGGAGTTGGAAGAGTCTGCCCTCCACCCCTCCAAGTTTGCCCAGTTTGAGCACAGCACTGACAAGGACTGTCCAATCTCTCCTTCTCAAGGGCCACACCTGCTGCCGCACGCTAAGCAGGTGCAAGACTGTTAAAGACAGCAGCATTTAACAACGGGTCCCTGGAGGACGGTGAATTCAATGCAAATCAGAGAGGAGGGAACTTGAGAAGGTTGTGTTAAGGGTGAACTTGAGGGCAAAGTTCCATGCCCAGGAAGCCTGACAGCTGTGCAGGGTGGAAGAGCAGGTGGGCTTCCTGGAGGAGGCGAGGAACTTCAAGGAAGGTGTGAAGTGAGGAGCAGGTGGAGCTGGGGTCGGGGTGGGGCAGAGAGTGGGCAGGGAACATGTGTAAATCTCAGCTCTGAGGCTCGTAAAATTCTACAGCTGCAGATCTCTGTCAGTTTTATATTAACATTTACCTAACAAGTAGATTGAGAGATGGTGTTATTTACATACATATATGGAGGCCGGCTGGAACCAGGGATCCTTACTCCTGTACATGACGTTTTATTGATTAATAAATTAGACACTTACAGATCAAGCACAAATCAAATCCATCCATTTCAGACACCCATCAGGCGCAAATGAATGTAAATCAGGAGGCTTCATTTGCATACGCAAAGCAAGCCATTTAACTGTCATTTGTCATCGGCACCCCTGAGAGGCTGTAATTTGCTTAGCAAGGCAGACTGCAGCAGGCCGCCCCTGTGCTCTCTCGGTGACTTCTGAGACTGGAGCAGTGTGCAGCAAATACACAGGGCTGGGCAGAGGGAGGCCTCCAGTCCAGCTCCCTCCCAGAACAGCCTGCATGGCTGGCTGCAGAGGACAGTTGTTGACATGGAGTGAAGTGGGGTGGGGAGTGCCTCAAAGGCACTTGGGAAGAGCCTAAGGCTGGGGAGGTGATGCTCAGTGGTTAAGCACTTCTTACATCAGCAAGAGGACCTGAGCTCGGATCCCTAGAACCTACCTAGATTCCAGGCATGGTAGCAGCAGGATGCATGTCAGCCATGGGGAGACCGGAGCTGGACAGCAGAATTCCTGGAAGCTATCAGACAGGATAGCCCAGTGAAGAACAGAGAGACCCTGTCTCAAACAAGATGGAAGGGGGGGAATTCTGTGACACATGCGGTTGTCCTCTGACCTCCTTATTTGGGCTGTGCCACATTTGCACCCTCCCTCACAAACACAAACACACAAACATGCACATCCACACAGGTACATGTGCGTGTGTGCTCTAGAGTGCAGACACAGACGCATATAGACACACACACACACGCACGCACGCACGCACGCACGCACGCACGCACGCACAGAAGGAGGGAGAATTCTGGAGCCACATATTAGTGACCATAACACAGGTTCAGGTTCCCTAGATGGCATGTTCTAAGGCAATAGTTTCATGAAGTTTTCAAATAACAGAACAAGGAAATCCATAAATCATGACACTTTGCAAATGCATTGGTGGAATCTTTGGGTAGCATGTTGGGAAACCGGCTGTAGCCTCAGAGGCTGTTTGATGACCTCCTTAGCCTTTGGGTTGGTGGCAGCCAGGGCTCTGAACATTACAAAGAATTTACCTAATAGTCACGAATTATTAGGGTACACACAGAAGTAAATGTCTACTTAGGAGCTAAGTCACCCTTTGGCCAATAACCAGCCAATCAGACTTGAGGAATGTTTAACACAGGCATGACTGACCCTTCCTTCCTTCCTTCCTTCCTTCCTTCCTTCCTTCCTTCCTTCCTTCCTTCCTTCTTCCCTTCCTTCCTTCTTTCCTGGGAACTCCAGTTCACAAGGTGGAATCAGGGACCTGCTGAGTCTTGTCTCAAAGAATCCAGGTGACAGATCTGTGTGTGGAGGGAGGGGTGGGGTTTGAGTTCAGAGAGGTCAACTCTATTTCATAGTTAATGAAATGAATCCCAGAGAAAAGTGACTTACCTTAGTCACACAGCAAGACAGGTGCAGACAGGGCCAGAGCTGGTCTCCCCAGGTGTGTGTGCGTGCGTGTGTGTGTGTGTGTGTGTGTGTGTGTGTGTGTGTATGTGTGTGTCTGTGTGTGTCTGTGTCTGTGCCTGTGTCTGTGTCTCTGTGTACATGCGCATGAATATGGATGGATGTACATGATCATTTATGCACACACGTGAGGGCTTGCTGAGGGATGTGGTGGTCCACAAGTGAGTTACTAGGGGAGTGAGAGTTTCCTGCTGACCTGTCTTGACCATGGGACACCTGCTGTAGGCAGGAGGAGGACTTTTCACCTCGACAGTTTTTCTTTTTTCCATGTTTTAAAATCTCATGTTTGGAGAAGGGCAAGGTAAAGAAATTTTGGTGTGGTTTCAGTTTTTTAGACTTTCTCTAAAACTGGGCATGGTGACACATGGCATATACCTATAACCCCAGCATTTAGGAGGTACAGACATGAGGACCAGAAATTCAAGAATATCCTTGGCAACATACTAAGTTTGAGACCAACCTGGGCTACATGAGACCCTGCCTCCTGTAAACACTTTTTCCCTTCTTGGGCACCAAAAAAAAAAAAAAAAAAAAAAAAAAAAAAAAAAAAAAAAAAAAAAAAAAAAAAAAAGGCGAATGGGGACATTGTTTCCAGGCTTTCTGTGTTGCTCCAGGTCACAGTGAAGGGTAAAACTGTAGGTAACTTTCTTGGGGCTCTACAGAAGTGACTCACAGCCTGGGCTCGCTCTCCAGCCCGTCTCCTATTCTGCTCACAAACCCAGCAATTGGCCAGCAGTGGACAGACCACAGGCTATGCAGAACCCTGAAACTCACCTTTCTAGCTTAACCTTTTCAGGCTGTCGCAGAGGTAGGTTCCAGTCACTGACCAGGCTGCCACCTCTGCCCTGCTGCTGGAGGGACTGAGCATGCTCACAGGTCTGCTAGACAGCCCAGGCTGTCTCACTCAACCTTTATGTAACTTGGCCTTGTGAGCTCACATTTGCCAATGCTGGGCCTGGCCTGTATACAGTTGGTACTCAAAATAATGGCACCCTTGGGAAAACAAGGCCCTGTGATGTCTGCTTCAAAGGGCAATTGGTGATAAAACACCTGGAGGTGCTTGAGGGTCTTCAAACACTTGAAGGACAAACAGAAAGCGTTCTGTTTGTGGCTAGGTATTGGCCTGTCCACTGGGCCCAGGGCCGGATCTGTGGGAAACTGCTGGGTGCTGCGTGGTGTATGAATGATGCATCCATGGGTAATCAAAGGATAGAACTAGAAGCCAGGGCCCTCCATAGAGGATGAAGAAGTTCACATCTATGCAGTGTGGAGTACTTATTGAGCACCTACTGTGTACCAGGTACCTTCTCAGGACTCACACTGGATGCAATGACAAATATTCTTGTTCATCTGGATTCCGATGGCCTGTGGGGTTCTAAAGGGACCACTGTGACAAAGTCAGACTCATGCCCGTAGAGACAAATGCTAAGGACCACAGATGGAAATCCAGTCACCAGGCTCCCTGTCTGGGGGTCTGCCTTCCCTTACCACCCTCTCCCTCTCTGTTGGTACCACACCTGACACCTGACCCTAGCCTGGCTTCTGGTCCACCACACACACTAACAGAGGCAGGGTGCAGGGAAAGAGCACCAAGGCCTCCAAGTCTGTCCTTTTTCCTTTGAAAGATTCCGGATCTCACACAGAGGCTGTTGCCAGGTCTGAGTCAGTGACTCTGGAGCCCTGGCGCTCCTGGGATTCCTGCGAAGGTTGCCACCCACAGAGCCCTAGAGTGCTGTCTAGGCCAGGGATCTGGGAGTTCTGGTGGTCTTCACACAGTCCCTTGTGGAGCCCAGCCTGCCTGATTTTATCCCAACTTCCAGAAAAGTTCCAGGCAGGAGAAAATGGGGGTACAGCAGGTGTTCTGTTCAGCAGCTGTGGCCTGTATCCCCCCAACTCTGCATGGGAGCTCAGCACCCTAATCAGATGGAGACTTTGAGTCTTCTGGCCCGGTGGGCACCACCTGAGCACCTCATTCTCTTGGTCATTGCCCAGACCCCAACACAGGTAGTTTGAAAAAAAAGAGCCTCCAAAGGGAGTGGCCTTGTTGGAGTAGGTGTGGTTTTGTTGGAGGAAGTGTGTCATTATGGAGGCGGGCTTTGAAGTCTCATATATGCTCAAGATTCTGCCTATTGTTTGAGTCCACTTCCTGTTGCCTTCTGATCAAGATGTAACCAACACCACGTCTGCCCGAACGCCACCATGCTCCCTGCCACAATAATAATGGACTAACACCTCTGAACTATAAGCTGCCCCCTCAATTAAATGTTTCCTCTATAAGAGTTGCCATGGTCATGGTTTCTCTTCACAACAGAAACTCTAACTGTGACACCAGGTCTCCTTCCTGGGCACCCTCGAAGGTGTATCTAGCCCGTCACATGCAGGATGCACGCCACAGAAGATAGCCCAGAAGATGGCTGCTCTAATTTCACTTCTGTGGAGATGGTGAAATATCCTGACCTAAAGAAGCTAGAGCAGGAAAGGCTGATTTAACTCACAACTCCAGGTTACAGTCCATGGTTGTGGGGAAGTCAAGGCAGGAGCATACAGCAGCTGGTCACACTCACAGACAGGAGCAGAGGATGCACCACGGATCCTTGCTGTCTTGCTGTCTCACTACTTGGTTAGTTCAGGACCCAGCCTGCAGAATGACACCACCCACAGTGGGCTGGTTCAGTTATCAATTAAGATCCTCATGCACATACCCACAGGGCAACCTGACCTAGATAATCCCCCACTCTAGACTCTTTCCAGGTTGTGTTGAAAGGCAAGCCTTCTTCCACATACATCTATCAGGAGAAGCCTTCCTTCCGGAGACTCTTGACTTCCCAGCACCACCACTGGCTGGACACCAAAGGAGTAAACACTCCTCCCTTCATTCCTGGGGTCATGGTCGTCATCCCCAGAGAATCCCTCCAGCCAGTCCATTGCACAGACGCAAAGTCAAGGCCACAGAAGGGAACATTGTCTTTGTCTCAAAGATCACAGCCAGTTCTGTCTCAACGTGGGCCCATCTTATGAAGGAGTTGCCGTATGGGCTCTGCTCTGCTTCCTTCCAGTCCCTCTCTGTCAGTCTCTTTCTGCCCTAGGAAGACGTGAGAGATTGCTAAGGGGAGGTAGTGAAGTGCTCCCACGTGATTCTGAACAGCCCGACCTGGACCGGACCTCCCTGTCTGGACACCCCTTTGCCATCCCCATCCCTGCCACCCAGGCCCTTAAGGGCAGAGCTCAGAGCATCTTGTTACTGTTTTTGTGAATCTTCGATGATAATTATATGTATAAAATTCGATTGCTTAAACCGTTCAGGATTAATCGGCACCAACACATGGAGCTGCGCTTTGCCTGTAATTAGCGATTCCCTGGCAAATGCATTTTGCAAAATAGCACTTGATTTTAATAACAGGCTGTTAGTATTAGAACGCTGTGCCCACTTCCTTTCAAATTGTCAAAGAAGCACCATTCCTGGTGCCCTGGGCTGTGCTGAGGACTGAGCACCTTCTGGGAAAGGGGTCTTAGCGGCAGGTCTAAGGACCCCCTCCTCCTTTCCCATCTTTCAGGGCCACCAAGATCTCAGCTGCTGGCAGATTCCTGTCATCCATCCTTTCTCCTTCCTCTGTTCAGCACAGACACCCCCACTTGCCAGTGACAGTCCCTTCTCCCTTGTCTTCCCTCTGACGCTGGGGTCCTCTCTCTGGCAACAGCAGCTGTCCACCTTTGGCGGACTCTCTCTGCCTCCCTCCAGTCTTCTCTCTCTTTCCAGCAGCTTCTCCAGCCCTGCAGTCTGTTTGCTCTCTCTCTCTGCACTTCCCTCTGTGGGGCCGGGTTTGTACTGCCCTCCTCACCTCCCAGGTCAGAAAGGAGACAGCCCTGCCCCCTTGAGCACACTCACAGTGAGTTAAGGACAGGTCCCACAGTTTCCCGAGGCACGGCCGTGGGTGAGCATCTGCCATTGAGACCGGGAGTGTGCAGTAGGAGGTGAGGTCTGGTGTGGCAGCTGCCAGCCTCTCCCTCCTCCTGATGTCCAGGCCTCCAGAGTGCTCTTTCCTCACTAGGGCTGTGGTCAGCACAAATCCAGCTGCCTGGCCATCTCTGAGTGTGTGAAGCACCAGAGTGACCACGAAATGGACTTCTCTGTGGGGGTGGGCTGTTAGAGAGAGTGCAGGACGTGGAAGAGCTCCGGCAGGGTGTTACAGATGGCTGAGGGCGAAGGCAGGTGCCAGGTCTGCAAAGGAGGGCTAGCGTGCAAACCTGGACTTTGCTCTTCT